>NC_142032.1:102130854-102395854 GCF_982192425.1 Myodes glareolus | reverse complement strand
AAGTCAGGTAACAGTCACCATCTCTTGATGTCCTAAGATCCTTCTTTTCCTTCCCCCTAAAATAGACCCTATGTGAGAAGGGCAGAGAGAAACAGCTTGCTTTGGGAGCTGGGGTTTAGAATCCTACTTTGGAATTCCTTAGGTATTTAGTGAGAAGAGTTCTGGCCTAGGAGGCTGGAGGCCTGGGAGGTGAAAGACCAGAGAAACAGGAGACCTGAATGTTGGGGGGCCTCAGAGTAGGCGGGGGCTGGGAGTAGGGAAGTCTGGGAGCCCATGTATTCTGCTTTAAAGGTAGCTGTGAGGCCCCCCTGTGTTAAAAAGCTCCAGGTGCAGAGGTTAAAGTCTGTGACTAGAAGGATCAGGAAGTTAGTTTTCAGTCCCTGACTTTCAAGTCTGCCAAGGACAAATGGTCTCACGAAATAAACCAGTCATAAAAGCCTAAAAGCCCACATATATATCACAGCTCCATTTAATTGAGTAGCCATCCAGTCTTGACCTCGCACGTCCTAGGAAGTGGGGTTCCCTCAGCCTTGCCATGGCCTCGGGTCTCCAACCCTGATTGGAGAAGTGGCCTCTAGGCCTAGAACCAGATCCACACTCTTGCATCTTGAGGCCACTCAAAGCTTCTTCTTCATAGAAAGGTCATCAGTTCCCAGGATTCCTAAGAGACTTTCAGGGACCAGCGCTCAAGAGCTGCAACTCCCCAGGGGCCAAGAGCAGCGTCTTCCCTGATTGAAGAGCCAAGGCCTCTGTGGAGGATAACTCTGGCTGCCCTACTGCTAGAGGAAGAAGAAAGGAAGGTGAGGTGGGCAGCGTGGCTGGGAAGCAGGAGCAGCTCAAGGCAGCCTCGAGGATGACTTACTTACCTGCAGAGGACACACAGCCATGCCTCTTCTCCCCTGCAACAGACAGCGGAGTGAGGCCCTGGGGCCACTCACACCCCAGGCGGCCCAGGTAAACTTGCCAGCCTGCCAATCCATCCTTGCTCCTCCCACCCTCCCATCACTCTCCACTCCATTCCTGCCTCCCAGCTGGAGGCAGTATGGCCTCCTTCACTCACTTCCTTGATCTATTGGGTAGCACAGATCGACCCTTTAGAGAAGACAGTCATCTGAGAATGTCCACACATCTTGAAACTCTCACAGGACCTGGCAGAACCTCAGTCTAACTAGCCAAATGAGTCTCTTGAAGGCTGGCTCTCAGAACTAGGTCAGGGCATGCTGGCTTCTTTCACCCACCCTGCCATTCTCTGTCTCCCATGCATCGCTCACCACCCAAATAGGCGCAGTTAAAGTGGCTGCAGGTCTGATTATAACTCCAGAGAGTTACTGTGCTCTGGGCTCCATCCTGGAAGAACCCAGTGACCAAGAAGACTTCATGTGGTGGTATCAGCACCTCACGCTCCTCAGGGAAGACAGACAAAGCCTGGATAAGAGCCCCAAAACAAGTCCTTAGATTGAAGAAAGTGGCATTACCAAACCCACGAGCCACGGTTTCATCCAGAGAGCTGGAGGCAAACTGTCCTAATCGGACCAAGTCCCCCAGCCTCTTGGGTTCAAAGTGAAGGCTGCCCACGCCTCGGAATACCACCTCCCCATCTCCCCTACTGCAGCCACCAGTGCCCTGCAGCAGCTGCAGGGCCTGGGTGAGGTAGAAATGCAGGGCCTTAAAGGGGAAGTGCCTCATGTAGAGGTCCCGGGAGCCACCCCCTGTCCGCACAGCCTGGTTCAGCTCCCAGTACAAGGTGTTGGATGAGTTGGTGTACACCATAATAGCTATTCCATGCTGGGCTTTGAAGCCAGGAGGTAGAGTGAGCATGCGGCGCCGGTGTGCCCAGGCCTCTTGGGCTGCTTCCCAGGATTCCCGTAGCAGGACGTGGCGTGCCATCTCCTCCTCCAGCAGCAGGCCTGCTCTCTCCTCCATCTCCTCAGAGCAGCCCACATAGGCATCATCGAATGTGTCTGGAACCAGGCTCAGGGGCAGGATAGGAACAGCTTGGACCTGTGGACATACAGGAGACACCATATAGGAAGAGTGTAAGTTTAGAACACTGGCCAGGGGTCCTAGTGGCAGATCGGTTCACAATCACAAGTTTTCATTTCTGTGCTCAAACATCTGAGGCATGCAATTGACAGATCCCAAGTGGCAGAAATAACACAGGCGGTGGAGCCAGACAGACATGAATTTAAACACTACCTGCTAGGCTAGCTTTGGAATCTTGAACAATTCTCAGGACAGGGCTTTCCTAGACTTCACATTTTCCTAAGAATTACAGGTACTTCCAACCTCCCACGGTTATTGTGAGAAGAGCTTAAAGATCACCGTGGCACAACCTAAACAGCATCATCTCATCTTCAGAGGCGAGTCTGGTTGGTTCCTGTGTTTTCCTGATTCTGATAGTTTGCAGGCAATAAACTGCTGCCAGTGTCTGATCCCTGTCCTGGTTCTCATCCTCCCCGTGGGGAAACCCTTCTGCCAGCTCTGAGAACTGCATGCTCTCCCGCTTTAGAAGACGTTATTCTAAACTCAAGGTGGGCTGGGTGTCAGGGTCTGCCAGGGCCTGCAGCAGCACATTGGTCGGTGCAGGGTTTTGCCCGTGCTAAGCCTGTGGTGTGAGATGAGAGGAAGGGGGAAAGAGAAAGCTGAAGGCAACAAGGACGTGGAGTTCTGGGAGAGAGATCAGGCACTTGGGCCCCCCTGAAGGGAACAAAAGATCCCGAGAGGAGAACTGGAAGCAGCAAAAATTCTCCTAGGAGGTTTTCTTGACCGTTTCCTACCACCACCTTCTCAGCATCTGACCCACAACTGACCCTTGTTGGGACCCTTGTTGTCCTATGAGTTACCTTCCAGACGGAGTGTAGACTGAGGCAACTGAGGACCATCAACAGATCCTCCAGAATCATCCTCGGAGGAGTCCCGGGATGGCAGGATCCGGGGATGATGATGAAGGCAGCAGAGGCGGAATGCGGGCTTGGTTGGGCTCCAAGACCTTCCTCCCGCACCCGAGGGTCCTCAGGAGTGATGTAGGGCGGGGTCAAGGACAAATCTAAGGGTGGGCAGGGATTTGGATTTTACCGTCCCCATTTCAAGCCCTAATCTATAACTACCAGATGGCCCCTCACTCAGGCTCTTCCGGACTTCTTGCAATGGTATAGGTGGGGCAGTTATGTGGCTCCGCCTGGTGAGGGGCGGAGCGGGGACGAGAACCCACCTGGAGGTGGCGAAGGCCTGGAAAGACCCGGGGCTCTGGTCTTTTGCGGCAGGCTAGGGCTGAAGTTCGAGCAGGCGCTGCGCAGATCCCGGACTGCTGAACAAAGTCCCTGAAGCTAACTATAGCCCCTGGACTGGTAACCCGACACTTATCTTCCCCAACAACAGACAGGGGCGTGGGAGCTGGTCTGGCAGAGCCCTTAGAGTGGCTGAGGGGCAAAACTTTCCTTCCCTTGGATGACAGGTTGTTTTTGTAAGATGTGAGCTAGCTCAAGGTTGGAGGAGGGACTTGTGAGACTTGGCATTTTCTCCGGTGGCCCTGGGACCGGGCCAGGGCCAGGACCCAGGACCACCAGGCCACGAAGGCCCACGAGGGTCGCTACTTATACATCATGATACTTAAGTCGCCAAATCTCTTATTTGCATACAATTTGCATATGACACACACGTTGGATCACGTGCACCAGCATCAAAGCCCACATCCCCACTTTCTTCCCTACTCTTAACCCTCTATCTCCCAACTCTGGTCTGTAGGGAAGGGTAGAAGAGAACCCTAGCTGCCTTCTGGGCCTCTCCGATTCAGGTGACCCCATGTTTGTAAACACAGTTGTCTCTCGCACCTCCGCTGAGCTTGACTATAAATAACTAGTTCTGACTTTCAGACGCCCAGTTGGAGGTAATGGGAGAAGGGGCCAGTTTATGGGAAGATGGAGGACTTAGAGATGCCACCTGCTGGGCCAGGGTAAGCACGACCTGTGAAGCCTGCCAAGGGCCTCTGGTCCAGCTCGCGAGTTTACCCATCACTATCCCTTCTCTGCCAAATAAAGTTTCCTTTGCTTAAAAGCCTGTCCTCCTCCATTCCTTCCCGATGACTGTGTCCATGCCGCAGGGAGGCTGGGTTAGGAAGTGGAAGAGAACTGATCCTTGCCTACCCACCCCATCCTCCCTCTCTGCAGGGACAGCAAAGGCTGTGCAGTGACATCCTCTGGCTTGGGGAATTTCTTACGCCCCAATATCTGGAGCCCCTACAAGGCCCCAAGAAGTGAAGTCAAATCTGATAAGGGCCAGGGGTCCTGAGAGGGCAGAAAGGCCTCCCAGGTCACATGATGGGTCAGGGATCCAGCTGGAACCTAAGCTCCCAGAACAGAACAAAGCTTGAGATGGTCGTATGTGCCAATAATTCCAGCATTCAGGAGTGAGGCAGAGGTAAAAGGATGGCTTCGAATTCGAGGCAAGCCTGGACATTGTAAAAAGAAAGCAATAATAGTAATAGAAAAAAATAAAAGGAGATGCCTTTTAACTGACCAGAGTACAGTCTGGCGAGGAGACTGCTGTCCTGTCCCCTCAGCACCCCCAGGGCTCCCGTCTGCCTCCAGTAACTCTCATTGTCATGGGAAGAATGTTGGCCCAGGTCACATTGGGCAGAGGCTAATGTTCCTGAGCCTTGAGGAGACAGCTTGAAATAGACAGGGGGTGTCACATTTCTGAGCAGCTCTGTGGGGGAAGCAGGAGGGGTAGGGAACTGACAGTATAAAGAGAAAGCCACCTCCCTGCCTCTCTGTCACAGGAGACCAGGCCCGCTTTGCCCACCATGGAGAAGGCTAGGTAAGGGACATCTCACTTCCCGCAGAGGGCGCAGGGAAGGAACTTTTTGATATAAAAGTTAGGAGGGATTGGTGAAGTTTTAGGGAGCTGTGGGTGAAATGGTTGAGGACACCTAGGAAGGTTTGGGATTTTAAGAAGTGACTTGGGGTGATAGTCCCAAAAGGAACTTCTGAGTGAGGAAGAGGGAACCTGGAGGCTGTGGGACCCCGGATGAAGGGAAGTGGAGCTCCCTCAACTGTGACAGGAATTTCCAAGCTGAATTCAGCTCTCTCATGCCAGAGACTAAGTTAGAGGGCCACCTGGGCTACTTAAAAAAAAAAAAAATGGAGAAAGGGAATTCGCAATGTACCAGAACAATCCCTGCTGTGCTACCCTGGCCCCCCACACTGATCACCAAGGACAGCAATCTACTTACTCTGGGGTGCTCTGTCTTGTTAGCAATGCTCAGGAAAAAACCCTGGGCTTGTTTACCAGAGACTTGGAGGTCTTCCTTCACAGACAGAACAGGAATAAGATAGAGCCAACTGTAGACATGGGGGTGTGTGGTAGACACAGGCAAGCTTTGGTGAATGCCAGGGAGCCAGCACTGACAGACAGGGTGCTGGTGTCCTTACAAGGGAAGAGGCAGGCTTCCACTGATTGTCCAGGATGGCTGACTGGGGTCATCATCCTGCCTGAAGGACATGGAGGGCACAGTTGCTGAAGCTGTGGGACCCGAGGCTACAGTGAAGCTGCTATGTAACCTCTGAGCGTGGAGGGCAGATCCCTGCCCAAAGAAGTGAGGGACACATGTACATCCACTGTGAGAGAACCTGCCCTGAAGGGGAAGACTGGTGCCAGTCTTTCCCAGTCAGCCCCGTCACCCGTCACCCGTCTGGCATCCACAGGTCCCCGTGAGCTCTGATGTCTATGTAGATTTTCCCACCTTAACAAGGCAAGCAGTCTGGTGACTGCCTGGTCCTGGGATGAGCCCTAGGGATGCGGAAGGGGCTATTGCTGGTGCCTGCACATTGCAGGGGTTGAGGGGAGGGATAGGCTCAGGAGAGGACTACACAGAGTGATGTGGAGTCCAGAGCATTCTGGGAGCTTTCTGAAAGAGGGGAGCCCTGAGCTAGCCCTGGAAGAGTGGGTGGTCAGAGGATAGCTGAGCACAGGGGAGACAGTTGTGTCTCCCTGGGACTTTGTTCCTCCTAGGTTCCTGGACTACAGAAGCAGAGAAGGGACTAGAAAGTTCTCAGGGGCAGATCAAAAAACCAGAATAAGATTGGACTGTCCTGAAGGCATAGAGGGATGTTTTCCTTCATTTTGTTGCTTTGTTTTGAGGCAGGGTCTTGGGTATTCCAATGTGGGCTGGAACTCACTATGTAGCCCTTCAGCTCCTGACCCTCCCTCCTGAGAACTGGGATTTCAGGCATGGGCTATTATGCTTGGCTTCTAGGAGGCACTGGGAACCATATGATGCTGAGTCTACTTGGCTTTTTTTTTTCCTTTGGTTTAAAAAAATGACTGGGCAGTGGTGTCAGAAAGAGGTAAAGTAAGTCTGTGAGTCTGAGGCCAACCTGGTCTAAAGAGTGAGTTCCAGGACAGCACAAAACAACCACAAAGAAAAGAATATATTATGAGCTTTTCTTTCATAATCCTCACTTCTGCACCCCTTTTCTCGGTACTTTGATATATTTCTTCCAGTCAGTTTTGGCACCGAAGTTTCTTTAGTGTTTTATTTTTATTTTTAATTATGCATATATTTGTGTGTCTGTACGTAGGTATGTGATCCTGAGAGCAGGTATCCACCAAGTCCAGAAGCATCAGATCCTCCTACAGCCAGAGTTCCAGGCAGTCATGAGCCACCCCGGTGTGGGTGCTGGAAAGTGAACTGATAGCCTCTGCAAGAGCAGTCTGTCCTTTTACCTGCTCAGCCCTCTCCCCACCCTCACACAGTTTCCAGCAGGCAGAGGCGGGAGGCAGGGCTGTGCTTTGCTCTCCCTGCTCCGTGCTGAGTGCACTGGTAAAGTGACAGGAGACAGACACAAGTAAGCGGAACAGGGATGTGGGCCCCGACAAAGATGGAAGGCAACTGCAGCCATGTGTGATGGGTGATTGAATGGATGGATACCCACGTGACCATCCGGAGAGGCTGGGTGCTAATGGTGATAGGGTACCGCATGAGTGTCTTCTGCTGGCATGCGCACAGGAGCTACCCAAAGCTGAATTAAGCCTAAATGGTGATATCAAAGCGTTCCAGGGTTCACACTGAGCCCGAGGGCTGGAAGCTAAGAACCTCATGAAACCTCAGAGCCTGGCTCTTTCTAAGCCAAGGTTCACTTCCCAGCTTCTCTTGGTTTCTCTAACCCATGATCCCTGGGAGCTCATTTCTACCCAACTTCAACAGCAATGATACAAATTACTCTTCTGGGTTTTTTTTATTATTATTTTTGTTTTTGAGATAGGGCCTCATGGAGTCTCAGCCTTTGAGCTACCATCCTCCTGCCTCAGTCTTTTAAATGCTGGCAATACAGATTGTGCCACCAGGTCTACCCTTTCTCTTAAACACACCTGTTTCTGTCTCCCAACTGTGCCAGGCACTGCAGGACAGATGACAATGACGTTGAAAGAAAGCTCTCAGGTGGCCGCATGCACACACATCAGCACAGCATACACACATTCCCAGGCCACTCGAATGAAGGTTTAAAAAGCCAGCGGGCCAGGCGTGGGGTACGCCTGTGATCTCAGCACTCAGAAGGTGGAGGCCGGAGGATCAGAAGTCAAGGCCTCTCGGTTACTCAGCAAGTTTGAGGCCAGTCTAGGTTATAGAAGACCCTGTCTCAAAAAACAAACAGGAAATGCAATCCAGAACAAAACAATCTAGCAAAGCAATAACTGACAGCACTGACAAGGACGTGTCCCTTAAGGGGTGGGAGGGCAAACTGGTTCCTTTCTGAATCATAGTTTGGCAAGGCCTATTAATATAAAATATATTCCACCTCTGTGTGGTGGTACACACCTGTAATCCCAGCACTCAGGAAGCTGAAGCTGGCAGACCACTTGGAACTGGACTTATGCAGTGTAACCGACAAGCTCACAGCAGCCAGCCAGATCATGCCTCAAAGCAAACCAAACATTAGGGAAAAAAAAATCCATGTGCTCATTCAGTGGTTTAACTATCCCATCAAACACTCCATATGGTCATTGTAATGAGCAAGGTAGCTATCAGGGCACTCACTTGGAAGGAAGCCTCTGATGTACAGTTCCTCAAAGGGATATATTTATAGGATGTGTTATATGTAAGCATTTTTTCTTTGAAAAATAAAAGACAAGAAATCCAAGATATTGCATCCGAAACGTTGTGTGTGCGTCCTATGTGTGTGCTCAGTGGGAGAGTGCTTGTCAAGCAAACACAAGGCTCTGGATTTGACCTCTAGTATTGCCTGAGAAAGGCACTGAGAGACACATGATCACTGGCCACTCCTTCCCACGAGCAGGAACGGGTAAAGGCACTGTGGGTCAGTGTGACCACCCTTGGGGGTGCCAGAGGCTGTGTTATTCCTCCACTCATTTGTCCAAAAGACATTCTGTGTAAGGTAATGTTCAATTAACATGCCACTTTTCCAGATGAGGAAAGAGACAGCAGCTTGCCCAGGTCCCCTCCAACATGAAGATTCCAGCCATGATGTCTCTCTTCCTGGTGTCTGTGGGCCTCAGGGATGGACTTCAGGTATGAGCATCCTCCACCAGCAGCAGCCTGGTAGGACACGGAGCTGCTCGCTTATCTAGCCCCTGGGAAGAAGAACAGAGGGAAGAATGCCCAGTGCTCCCAGGGAAGCCAGCTGTCCCTCCTAGGAGACTCCTGAAAACCTAGTCTTGGAGAGCTCACAGCTGGTAGTTCCCAATCTCCTTCCTCTCTGGGGGTTCTTTCTGGTTTTCTCAGTAGACAGGCCCTCAGGGCAAGGCTGGATGACAGGGTTCCCATTTTCCTAGGGACCACCCTCTCAGTCCTTGGTGCTCTCCTACCCTCAGGTTCAAAGTCACTCCATGACACAACTAGACATCTTTTCTCAAGAAACACCCTTGGACATGGCCCCAGCGTCCTTTGATGACCAGTATATTGGCTGTGCAGCAGACATGATAGCGGCTCTGTCTGATCTCAACCACTCAGAGTTCCAGACCAACAAAGTGTACGCGAATGGTTGGGCTCTGGCCAACACCCAATGGCAGGAGCGCAGGGCCTGGGAGTCAGCTTGGGGCCTCAGCCCAACCCCATTGCCCCCACCACCCCCGGGCTTCAGGGACGAGCATGGGGTGGCGCTCCTGGCCTACACTGCCAACAGCCCCCTGCACAAGGAGTTCAACGCGGCTGTGCGCGAGGCCGGCCGCTCCCGGGCCCATTATCTCCACCACTTCTCCTTCAAGACCCTCCACTTCCTGCTCACCGAGGCTCTGCAGCTGCTAGGGAGCCAGCGATCTCGCAGGTGCCGGCAGGTGTACAGGGGGGTGCATGGCCTGCACTTCCGGCCAGCTGGGCCCGGTGCCACCGTCAGGCTGGGGGGATTTGCTTCTGCGTCCCTCAAGAACGTTGCTGCCCAGCAATTTGGCGAGGACACCTTCTTTGGTATCTGGACCTGCCTCGGGGCCCCGATTAGGGGTTACTCCTTTTTCCCTGGCGAGGAGGAGGTGCTGATCCCCCCTTTTGAGACTTTCCAGGTGGTCAATTCCAGCCGACCTGCCCAAGGTCCCGCACGCATCTATCTTCGCTCTCTGGGCAAACGCAGCACATACAACTGTGAATACATCAAAGGTGAGGAGCCTGCGAGGCCAGTCCTAAAAAACGATGGGCTTCCCACATCTGCCAGGAGCTTTGGCAAATCCAAACCCCAACTCCCACCCCAGACAAGGAGTTCATACATAAATGATAAAAGGCTCAAGGATGTGGTGGCTCACACCAGTGGTACCAAAGCTCAGCAGGTTGACTCCTAGGCAGCCAAGGCGATGGGCGTTGGGAGGGCTCGGGGAACACAGACACGTTCAGTACAGGTGTGGAGGAGAGGAGGCCTGGGCCTTTGAAGGGACAGACAGGTTGTTGTCCCAGCTGGAAGCCGGAAAGGAATTAATAATCTAGTCACAGTATTGACACCAAGGCATTTGCAGGCAGAGCTAAGTAAAAGGGGAACATGTAGATGGCTCAGCCGGCACAGGAGTTTTGCCCAGCAACCCTGACTTCTTCAGTTCATTCCCCAGAACCCATCTGAAGACTGAAGGGTAGAACTGGCTCCAAGGGCTGTCTCCGACCGACTTTCACATACCTGGGAAGCACCCCTCCCCCGTCTCTCACACACCAATACAAATAAAGTTTAAGGGGAAAAAATGAGTAAAAGTCACAGCCTCAGTTTTTAAGAGGCGCAGTTTTACCAGTTCGAATGGGAGTTGTATGCAGTAGCCTGTGCCGGGCAGGGTGGGGAACAAGTAGCTAGCGGATGTGGCGCTGCCCTGTGGTCAGGAGCACATCAGCTGTTCCTCCTCCTTCCCGGGTCATTCTGACACCAGAGGAGGAACAAGGAGACCTGTCCTTAACCCCTGCTGCTTTCTGGGCTACTGCCCCTAGCTAAGTGAGACCTCGCTTTCGTAGTTAAGAGGCAGACAGTTGGCCTGCACAGTGACCATGGTGGAAATGGGAGGAGGCCCAATGTGGCTCAGTTCCTACTTTAAACAGCATCGTGAGCCATGAGGAAGGCAGGCCAAGAGCACAGACAGTGCCTCCCTGTCTGGGACAGGGTGAAGGAAAGTGCACTGGGAGTGTGTGGTGAGGGGGCAGTCAGAGGCCAGAGAGCAGGAGTGGGTCAGAAAGACACCCTGACTTACACGGCTGCCTCCCTCTGTCCTCAGCGCTCAGAACAAGAGAGTGCTATGTAGAGAGGCCTCCCTAAGGGAGCAGTTACAGAGAATCAAGGTTGGTCATCCGATCGATCGCTGGGGTCCTTTCCGATCAGAGAGCTACTGAAGCATTGATTCTCCATCCTCTCTTTCAGAAAAGAAGTGCAGATCTGGGCCCTGCAGGTTGAATAGCTCAGGTAAGAGATGAAGTTGTTTGAGCAGGCTGATCCAGGGCTGGACCCTCACTAGACTTTCCTCTACAAACCCACCTTGTTACCTAAGAAGGGAGTCACTGGCCCTCACGGTGGGTGTGTCTGTGTGCACCTGCGCTCTCAGGGGAGGGCTGGTTCCTTGCTGTGTTCTCCCTGTTACTGCCCTCAGGGCTCCTTCAGACCCGCTTTCCAAGGTCAAAGCCAACTTTTGAAAGCTGTGTGACTGTACTCTAGTTTGGGCTCTGACTTAGCTATTCTTTCCCTGTGCCTCAGTTTCCTAGTTTGTGATAAGTAAGAAGGATCAAAAGACACCTGCATCTCTTTCAGCTGTGCGTCTTCTCTTGCTGGGCAAGGGTGTACTTGGACCTCCGCTTTTCTAGGTGGGAATAGGGCACTTCCAAAGAAGAATTAACTGCCCCCCACCTCCTCCAGCTCACAGCCTCCTTCCTACTCCATCCCCAACACTCCCTCCCTTTAGGGTCTCTTCCTGCCACTTGCCCTGATGTGACAGTGCCAGGAGTGCCAGGCTCTCGAAGCCATGCATCCTCAGCTCAGTTCCGTGGCACTGGTGCACTTTACCATTAGTTATTTTCCAGAGTGGGTTTCTCTGTGCTGCCCTGACTTGTCTGGAACTGACTCTGTAGACCAGGCTGGACTGGAACTCTCAGAGATCCACCTGTGTCTGCCTCCTTGGTGCTGGGATTAAAGGCATCCGCCACCTTGTCCAGCACTAGTCACTTTTACAGAGGGCAAAAAGTAGCAACCAGTCCTTCGCCACACAGCTAGTGAGGAATCATGTCTATAGCCTGGCTACCGAACTGTGAGTTGCTCCCCATGACGATCTCTACCCTCTGCCACATAGCTGTCTACCCTCATGTCATAAAGTGAGGCCGGAGACACTTGGCTGAGGTGATGGAATGACCAGAAGCTGGGTCTCCAACTTCAAACCAGACCTTGTTTAGTTTTTGAGACAGGGGAATTTGCTTTGTAGCCCAGGTTGTCCTAGAACAGCAGTTCGGGCTGGTCTCAAATGGGCTCAGCCTCCTAAGTCCTTAGCTCTTTTTTAAAAAAATATTTATGTATTTATTATGTATACAATATTCTGTCTGTATGCCTGCAGGCTAGAAGAGGGCACCAGACCCCATTACAGATGGTTGTGAGCCACCATGTGGTTGCTGGGAATTGAACTCAGGACCTTTGGAAGAGCAGGCAATGCCTTAACCTCTGAGCCATCTCTCCAGCCTGGTCCTTAGCTCTTACGTTAGCTTCCTGAGTGCTAGAATGCCGGCCAAGCAGACCACTGTGTCTTTAGTGGGCCTCTGCATTCAGATGGTCATCATCCGAGACACTGGGGAAGTTTAGACATTTTGCCTTCACATTTCTCACATTTCTACCCATTGCTACTCTGATGAGGGCGTGGATGGGGGAGCCAGATTCAACATTGTTGAGAGCCACAAGTGCTATATAGTAAATGTACAGCTGACAGATCTACTGGGCTAATCCACGGGAGTATACACTCCATACGGAGAACCCGACCCACAAAGCTTTGGAAACGCCTATAGAAATCTTGTGAAATCGTAATATTTCTCCCTTCTATAATGGGATTCACCCCAGAATATTCCAGCAGTGTATAATGTTCCGCACTCAGTCTCGCCTGCAAGAACCAGGCGGGACACAGGATTCTTCTGCAGAAATAGCTTTAATGCCCCTTGGGAGAGCGAGCATCAGCCAACATGGCCAGGGACCGAGATATGAAGGAAGCCATCCCTTATATATGAAACAGACCCTGCTTTGGACGTGTCACTCTTGGATTGGTCAACTGTCCATTATCCCAGACGATGCCTCGGGAGTAGGCGGGGACGCAGTAGTGGAAAGTTACCAACACATGTGCGCTTTCTTGCTCACCTGGCGGTGCAGCGCCATCTTATGGTGGAGAGTGTGGTTGCGGCCCCCCACAGTATAAATCACTATTTTTATTTTTTTGTTTTTGTTTTAAATTTATTTATTATGTATAAAGTATTCTCAGTATTCTGTCTGCATGTATGCCTGCAGGCCAGAAGAGGAAACCAGATCTCACTACAGATGGTTGTGAGCCACCATGTGGTTTCTGGGAATTGAACTTAGGACCTTTGGAAGAGCAGGCAGTGCTCTTTAAACCTGACTTTTCGTGTACTGGCAACTGTATTCCTTCTCTGACACCATGGGGCCCTGGAGTGAGAGCATTCACTCTCTCAAACCTTTGTTCAAATAGTAAAGTCCACATAAAGCTAGACCCCACAGTTATCCTTATTGACAGAACTCATTGACAAGAAAGGAGCCCTGAGCAGAGGCCCTGAGCAGAGAGACAGCAGGTCTGCCCTTAGTGAGAAACAGGTCTGGGTGGCCCTGACTTCTCTAGCAGCAGACTCAGGAAGGTGTAATCTACCGGCCTTTTGTTCTAACCTAACAAGCTATTAATATTCTGTATCTACCCTTCACCTTGGTTTCAATTAACATAAGATCATAGCCCAGGAAATTAATTGTTTATTACTCTAACCCTAGAGATACAGAAAAAAGGCTTGAGTCGCTGGACCGGCCTCAGAGAGAGAAGTTAATTCTCACCTGGGTGGTGGCAAGCTCTCTGCTGGAGCTGGAAGCCAAATTTCCAAAGAAATTCTCTTTAATTCAGCTAGCTAGATCTGAAGCAAATTAAGCACTCTTTGCTTTTCTCCCAGGCCCACAGGTTACTATGGTTACAGCGCTGTGTTCCCAGACACCAGGGAAGGAAGCCAAAGTGTTCCGAAGGTGCAACAGCACTGTTACATTTTCTACAATTATTGGCCACAAACTTCTAGCTTAACTATTTACATTTAAGAAATATAGTTGGGGCTGGGCTGTGGTGGCGCACACCTTTAATCCCAGCACTCGGGAGGCAGAGGCAGGTGGATCTCTGTGAGTTCGAGGTCAGCCAGGCCTACAGAGCAAGCTCCAGGCTCTAAAGCTACAGAGAAACCCCATTTCAAAAAACAAAAACAGATAAAAGAAATATAGTCAGTGCATGAAAACTTCTTCTTAAGATTTTGTATTGATTTTTTTTTTGTTTTTGTTTTTGTTTTTTTTGGACCCTGTCCTAGAACTAACTAGCTCTTGTAGACCGGGCTGGTCTAAAACTCACAGGGATCCACCTGCCTCTGCCTCCCGAGTGCTGGGATTAAAGGTGTGTGTCACCACCATCTGGCTTTGTAGTGATTCTTGATTAATCCTCCCAGCATCAGCTGGAGAGCTTTGCAGCCACGCCCCCTCTGAGACCCAAGACATCTTGCCAGGTCCACCTGGTTTTTGTGATGCTGTGGAATGCATGCTTGTTAACTGTCTGTATATAATAAACTGGAAACCATGTGGGATGGGCAGACCAGCGAACAACAGTGAGAAGCATCAGGAGAGCATTGAAGAGAGCCCGGGAAGAGGGAGACATGATAAAAAGACTTGGGTGAGCTCATTTATTTACCCTCAGATAGCTTTACCTAGTTTTCGCCAGCTATAGCAATCCTTCTGAACCCGGAGAGGCTCTAACGTGAACCTTCTGCAGCATCACTAGGTCTCTCTCAGATCTGTCTCGAGGCTCATCCACAGTGCAGTGTAGTGGTGTCCTCTGTGACAGTGGGTGGACGGCCTAGAGCCGGTCTCTCGTCCCTGCCTCTGGCTGTTTCCCGCTCGCTCTGCCAGACTCTCTGCCTCCTATCAGCCCTCACACTGCTCCTAACCTCTGTTCTCCTCCCTTAGCTCCAGGCTCCATCTCTGCCTCCTCTTCTATCCTGCTGCTGCTCTTGTTCCTTGTGCTGAGGGACCGTCCAGAGAATCCAGGTCTCCTGTGACCTACCAGATGTCGACCTGTCTTGCCTGTGCGCTTTAAGCATATCAGGATCATGGAGAATCAGTCTCTCTGCAGGGAAGTCTGGGCCTTCTACGGCAATGACCTTCCAGATGAATTGGCAGTGGAGACACAGCAGAGGATTTGGAGACTGAACCTTGCGCAGGCTGTAGGAGCAGGATTGACTGAGGTCAGAAGACTCTAGGATAGGATAGGCAGAGAGTCATTTGGAACCTAAAGACATCAACTCATTGTTGGTGATGATGGGAGAGAATACTTGGCCATGGGACATGCAGGAGTCACTTAAATGTCCCTCATGTCTCCTGGAAAGTTCTTAGTAACTACCTTTCTGTTCTATTTCTGTTGGCCCCTGAGTATTCTCAGGTCAGGTTGTGAGCTTCTTTTTCTTTTTTTTTTTTTTTTTTTTGAGACAGGGTTCCTCTGTAGCTTTGGAGCTTGTCCTGGAACTAGCTCTTTTAGACCAGGCTGGCCTCAAACTCACAGAGATCTGCCTGCCTCACCACCACCCGGCCTTAGGCCGTGAGTTTCCTATGGGTAAGGTCTGGAAAGAAGACACAAAGAAAGTGGCAGAAGCTGTGTGACAGTAAGAAAGCAACCAACCCTGTGAATGGTGACACCTGCAATACTACCCGGGCTACTGATGAGCTCTCTAAATGTCACTGTGTGAGAACAGGTGTCTGTGTCTAACTATAAGGAGGGACACAGGGGAAATGTCCTGTGAAATCCTAATCTTTTTTTTTTTCTACTGTTGTTACCAGAAAAGTAATTTCTGGGTTAGCAAGATGGTTCAGCAAGTAAGGGTGCTTGTCACTAAACCTGACAACTTGAGTTTGAACCCTGGGTCCCATATGGCAGAGGGAGAGAACCAACTACCCACATTGTTCTCTGACCTCCACAAATGTACCCTGGTGCAAGAGCACACACACACATACCCACACAAATAAATAGGATTTTTAAAAAGATATAATTTTTGCATTGATCTGTGTGTCCTAAGATTCCTATCTATAAAGACAAACCTGGATCCCCAACTTCTGGAAGTGGCCCCAAGGAGAAGACAAGACACGGAGGAGGTGCTGGGCACACTCTCATTTATTATGGATTGAAGCTCTGGAATAAAAGTTTACATCGCCTTCTGTTCTGGACACTAGACCATGAATTTCTATCCCCCAAGAGCCTTAGCAGAGATGAGCAAGATGAGCGTCTGCAGCTGCTAAGGATGACACGCGAATGTGTGCCTTTGTCCCTTAGCTAGTAACCTACACTCTGGCCGGGAGTGGTGGCAGCGGCCAGCAAGTGCCTTAGGTGGGTCTGTGTGAATCCAACGCCAGCCTGAGCTACGTAACAAGCCAGGCCAGCAGGAGGTACATAGTGGTCTCAACAAAATAAAAATAACCTGAATTTGCCCCGCTAACAGCTATAATTCCAAGTGTAGACATGGGTGGTGATTTATTTCTTAGACAAAGTTTTCTGAAGCTCAGGCTGCCCTTGAATTGATGGAAACCCTCCTGTCTCAGCCTCTATGTGCTGGGATTACAGGGGTACACCATCTTGCTCAGCTGACATCGAATCTTATTTCCAAGTCTGTACTTTGACCTGAATCATATCGGAGGGAAGGGAGACAGAGGCTTTGGATCCCCTCAGTGAGGGCACGCAGATCACCAAGGCTATCTGTGGGTTGTGAGGTCAGAAGTGCTGGTCCTGACTTTGAGCAGCAGTCTGAGTACCAACAACCACCCGGGGTTTGTCATTCCTATCTGGTGGTGTTGAGGTGACCAAAGCGCCCTCACAGGGCTTGGACCAGAACCAGGAGGCTCATGACCAGAGCCATGCAGAAGAAGACGCCTAGGAAAAAGCGGTCCATCACCCGAGCCAGGCGCTTCCAGTCTTCACGGCAGCGCTGGGCAGCCCGGTGGCTGCGGAAGGTGCCGGCAATGGAAGCCACATGATGCAGAAGGGCTTCCTGATGGCACAGACACCATGGCTCATGACAAGGGCCTGTTGGGAGACCTTCTGGAGGCTGGAGGCTGGGGGCTGATTGCAGTGACTTGGACTGCCCACAAGGCTCCCCTCGCTCCCGCACACACAGGCCTCTGGCCAGGTGTCCCAGCAGGAGGACCCGAGCCCAGGCAGGCACTGGATGTGCACTAGGACCACAGTAATGCAGATTCATGATGAGGATGGTGAGGGCTGTGGAGAACGTGACCATGGTCATGGTGGCCATGTAGTACTTCCCTGTGGGGCAGAGAACGTTGTGAGCCACAAAGAGGAGGTAAACACAGTTGAGAAAGAAGGCCAGCATCAGGCCTTCAAACCCAAAGAGGGGAAAGATGTAGATAAGAATTAAGTTCTCCCCATGTCTCGTATCTACTAGGGCTCTGAAGCTATCTGCTACCTAACTATTTTCCCTGTTGCAGGGTCAGATTATGGTTGTAAACCAAACAGACACTTACCCTTTCTGTACACCAATCCTTTCTGTACACCTGGAATAACCTATTGGTTACTCATGGGTTCATAGTGATGCTCCTCCTGCGAGTGAACAAGTGTCACGTGCACAGGAGAATGCCAGGCACACAGCTATCACTCACCACAGTTTACTATGACACTGGGGACCAGTTCTTCTGCCGGCAAGGCTCCCTCGCGCCCCTAGCGGCAAGGTCTACTCTTGCTCCCTCTCTCACTCCCTGCAGCTGTCACTCTGCTGACCCAGTGTCCATTCCTGGACGCTCTCAGGCTCACCGATGAGTGGAACGCTCTCCGCGGGAGGCATGCTCTCGGCCAGGATCAGCTGGAAGACTGTGAGCGCCAGGAGCACGGTGACGCCCAGAGACACCTTTTCCCCCGAGTCAGCGGGCAGGTGGAAGGCCAGTGGCGCCAGCAGGGAGATGAACACACAGGGCAGCAGCAGGTTGCACACGTAGGCGGCAGCTCGGCGGCGCAGCAGCAGAGTGAAGGTCACATCTGGGTAGGGCTCGGAGCAGCAGCCATAGGTGAGCACGCGCCTGCGCGCCGGCATGCCCAGCACGTGCCACTCAACGTTCTCCACAAAGTCGGCCAGGCTGGCAGATGCGCCCCGGGGTCGCACGTCCAGCTGGTGACCGCCGTGAGTCCATGAGCCAAAGGTCAGGCCGCAGCTCTGCGCGTCAAACGGGAAGGCAGACACGTCCACACGGCACGAGCTGCGTGTGATGGCCGGTGCGTCCCAGCGCACGGCGCCATTATGCCGCACAACCACGTTGGTGCTGGCCGAAGCTGGTGGCTGCGTGTCTGCCCTGTGGAGAGGCAAGACAGGAGTCACCGTGGCCCATGAACAGGGTGGATCTAGTGTCGCTAGTTGGGCTTTAGTGGTCAGGGCAGCATGGTGGAGTGAGCCTCATTAGGCTCATTAAATTAATTCGCTTCAATCTTTGAAGGTCTAGAAAGGCCGGAAGCAGAGTATAAAATGTCTCTGCAAAACCCAGAGGTGGACCTGAACCTCACACTGGCCTAGGGAGTCATCTGTAAAACTCATAAGAGGGGCCCAGAAAAATGTACAATGTATTGACTGGGAAATACAAAGCATCTAAAGATGAAATAAAGGAGTAACCCTAGGATGAGGCCGTGGTGAGGTCTTCAGTGGTGCCTGAACCTGGAAGGGTGGAGTTGCCACAGAGAAGCACTTGGACCCAAGACAGTTCTCTTTGAGAACTACAACTGGCCTGGATCACATGGTAGATTCCTTACAGACCACCCAGCTTGAGTTGGCAGAGATGACTGAAAGTAACACGGACTGGCAAAGAGCTCCTTAGAGGGTCCCTTAGGGGCAAGTTTCCAAGGCATCTGAGAAACTCTATTAGGTGTTGGGGGATGAGGGTCAGTGCTTGAGGGGCAGGGCAGACAGGAGGCAATACTTGTTATAGAGAACGATGTCTGGTCGCCACACTAGGCTGCTGGGAATGCGGATCGCATCCAAGTCACCATAGGCTTTGGGGTCCCAGTGCAGATAGGCATCTGTCCACTCCTGCCGAATCCATAGGTACAAGGTCAGCACTTGGTTCCGCTCATCCTAGCAGGGCAGACAATGGACGTGCATATATGCACATACTGCCTACTTCATGCACAGTCACAGATTCTGTCAGTACCCACAAGCCCAGCTTGCTCCAACAGCCTGATTCCCTTCCAGGCTTCAACTTGTGGGCTTATGGTGGGCTCTTAAGTCTCCATTTCATCAGTTAATCCCTCAGATAATTCCTGCTTGGGGAGGGGGATTTGAATAAATTCCAGTGTGTAAAGTCTTGGGCCACCAACGGTACACAGGAATTAATGGCTATTATCATTAACACATAGGAACAGGATAACTAGGAGATGGCCCTTCTTCCCTTGATCCGCTTCCCACAGCTTTACCCCACCACATTATACCATATCGATGATCTGAGACAATGTCACTTCCAGGGTCACATTTAGAGTCTGGTCCGTGTCTGCCACAGGTCTTAGGGCACTTGTATAGTTGGCAAACAGGTCACGAAACAGCTTGTGAGCCAGTCTCCCCTCAGCTCCCAGGCACTCTGGAGGATGAATGAGGATTGTTCACCTTTGTAGTTTAGGGGCCTCTGTTTCCATTCTCCACCCCCTAGCTGGAGTCTTATCACCTGATTCCATGGTCTCACACGCTTTTGGTGGTGTGTGTGTGTGTGTGTGTGTGTGTGTGTGTGTGTGTGTGTGTGTGTTGCTCAGCTGGGCATAGAAGCCAAAGGAGGGGACCGGATGTCTGGTTGCCACTTCTTCCCTATTCTCTCGAGACAGCGGCTCTCTCACTGAGCTTGCAACTTGCCGTTTTTCAGCAGTTCTCCTGACTCAGGTCCCTACAGCACTGGGGTTATAAGTGTTTGTGGCCACACCTGGCTTTTTACATGGCTACTGCCCAGTACCATCACCCATCTCATCAGGCAAGTCTCCTTTCTTTTCAGCACCCCTTCCTCGCATTCCCCAGATAGCTTGTTCTTAGCAGACACTGAAGAGGAAGTTGGAGAAGGGGAGGTTTGGGGTCGACGGGAAGGGCAGCAGTGTCAGGAGAGCTGGTTCATACCTGCAGGGAGAAAGAGCAGGAGCAGAAATCCCAGGCCAAGGTGGTGGCTCTTGGTCGCCATGGCCTTACCACAGTGAGGGTGGGCAAGTTTTGAGGACAGATGTAGGACAGCGGGTCCAGCTGGCAGGGACGATGTGTACAGTACCTGAAAATCAAAGATTGAGATCTTGCTTCCAGCCTCCTATTTGTACTTGCCCTTAAGTCTAGACCTGGGCCCTGGCACCTGCTTGTTCTCCTCTGCTGTTCCCAGCCTCTCTGGCCTCAGCTTCTGCCCGTCTGTGTGCCCAGTGCCTTTTATTACCTCCGTCTCAATTTGCTTCTTCCTCTGTAATGATCTTGGCCTCTGCCCTTGGACTCTTTCTTTCCACTCTCTTTTCTTCTCCTTTTACAGCCCCCACCCCCCCACTCCCCCCCCCCCCCCGCCGCCCTCCACTCCCTGCATCAATCCCCCATACCTGGCCTCTGAGGAAGCAAGCCTGCTGCTTTCAGAACAGGGCCAAGCACTCTATCAGCATTAAGGGGTCTGAGGCACAGGAGAGTAGCCCTTCTTCCACTGACAGTTTTATTAGCTTAATTGCAGGGCTGGCATAGCAGTGCCCATGGGAACAGAGCAACTGAAACTGACACCCGAGGGTGCTGGGCCCTAAATTATTCAAATTCTGTGCGTAAGCATGAGGGCTCATCCTGGGGGTTGGGAAGTTTGGAGATAGTAGGATCTGAAGGTGAGAACCACGCACTCCACTGCAACTACAGTCACTGAGTTCTGGAGGCTCCCTGTAGGCCAGCAGCTTCCCTACTGGTGAGCGACTCTGCTGTTCTGTGCTGGGTAAACTCTCCCTCCTCATTGGAGTGGTGCTGAGTCTTACAGCACTCCAGATGGTCCTGTGGAGCAGAAATGTGGTGCACACCATTTTCACAGGCCCTGCAGTAGTGCCAGGCAGATACAGTCTTCCCATGCCTAACACTGTGGGCATGTACAGTTAAGGTTAGGGATTAGAGGCTAAGGGTAAGAGTAACAATTATAGGTATCACAATCCCTGACTCCAAACTCTACTACAGAGCTACAGTACTGAAAACAGCCTGGTACTGGCATAAGAACAGACAGAAGGACCAATGGAACCAAATAGAAGACCTGTATATCAACCCACACATCTTCGAACACCTGATCTTTGATAAAGAAGCAAAAAATATCAAATGGAAAAAAGAAAGCATATTTAGCAAGTGGTGCTGGCATAACTGAATATCAACATGTAGAAAAATAAAAATAGACCCATATCTATCACCATGCACAAAACTCAAGTCCAAATGGATCAAAGACCTCAATATAAAGCCAGCCACACTGAACCTCATAGAAGAGAAAGTGGGAAGTACAGTTGAACACATTGGCACAGGGAACCACTTCCTAAATATAACCCCAGCAGCACAGACACTGAGAGAAACAATGAATGGGACCTCCTGAAACTGAAAAGCTTCTGTAAAGCAAAGAACACGGTCAACAAGACAAAATGACAGCCCACAGAATGGGAAAAGATCTTCACTAACCCCACATCAGACAGAGGTCTGATCTCCAAAATATACAAAGAGCTCAAGAAATTGGACACCAAAAGATCACATAATCCAATTAACAAATGGAGTGCAGACCTAAACAGAGAACTTTCAAGAGAGGAATCTAAAATGGCTGAATGACACTTAAGGAAATGTTCAACATCCTTAGTCATCAGAGAAATGCAAATCAATACAACTCTGAGATCCCATCTTACACCTGTAAGAATGGACAGGATCAAAAACACCAATGACAATTTATGCTGGAGAGGTTGTGGGGAAAAGGGAACACTTCTGCATTGTTGGTGGGAATGCAAGCTGGTTCAACCCCTTTGGATATCGGTGTGGCGATTTCTTAGAAAATTAGGAAACAACCTTCCTCAAGATCCAGAAATACCACTTTTGGGTATATATCCAAAGGATGCTCAATCGTGCCACAAGGACATGTGCTCAACCATGTTCATAGCAGCTTTGTTTGTCATAGCCAGAACCTGGAAACAACCTGTAAGCCCCTCGATCAAAGAATGGATAAGAAAAATTGGTACATTTACACAATGGAGTACTACACAGCAGAAAAAGATAACGACAGCTTGAATTTTGCAGGAAAACGGATGGAACTAGAAAACACTATTTTGAGTGAGGTAACCCATACCCAGAAAGATAATTATCACATGTACTCACTCATAGGTGGTTTTTAAACATAAAGCAAAGAAAGCCAGCCTACAAACCACAACCCCAGAGAACTTAGACAACAATGCAGACTCTAAGAGAGACTTACATAGATCTAATCTATATGGGAAATAGAAAGTATAAAAAGACAAGATCTCCTGAGTAAACTGGGAGCATGGGGACCTTTGGGGAGGATTGAAAGGGGGAGGGAAGAGGCAGGGAGGGGAGCAGAGAAAAAAATAATAAAAAAGAAGTCTACAGTCCACCCGTCCAGAGAAGACACAGCAGCCCCAAGGCCAGAGGGAGCTGGGCCATTCCTATGGCATTGCCTTGCTCTTTCTTGTTTGTGAACTCAAGGTCAAAAATAGTGACTTGGCAGCCCGAGGTGGTAGTAGTTCATGCTTTTCATTCCAACACTCTAGTAGCTGAGGCACTGGGATTACTGTGATTTTGGGGGCTACACAGTAAGACTTTGTTTCAAAAAGAGAAAAAAAAATGACTCGAATTGATCTATCACTTTTAACCTTAACCAGCAGGAAAAGCAGGCATTCTGAAGGACATTTCTGGTAAGTCCTCACAGTACAAAACTAGGTGCAAAGGAGGATGGGAGCCACAGTCTTCTGTAAAGAGAATAGACAGTAGAGGCAACTACACATTTTAGCAACACACACACACACGCACTGCCACCATTTTTTCCTTGAACCCCCTACCCTCTCATCACCACCTCTTGAGTTACTGGTTTATGGCACCTTGCCCAGAATCACACCATTTTCCTGTCTAGTAAGACATGAGAGATGATTAGGAAAGAATGCATTTCACATCATAATTCTGTCCCTAAGGACATCAATTACAGAGACACATGGCAGAGAGGCATGACTATCAAGGAACAGAAGCAGAGCAAGTCATTATACTTTCAGTCTTTAGTAGTTAGAAAACTTGGCTCTCACTACAACATAAAAGGTTTATTTTGTTTTGTTCAGATGAGGCTCACAATGTAGCCCTGGCCTAGATCTAGTGTTGCACGTTTGAACTTCCTAGTTGTCTTCAGATAACCAGAAATAGTATGGAAGAAGGAAGAAGAGCATTAGAACCTAATTACTATGCCCTTTCTGCTGTTTCCTGTTGCAAAACTTCTTGACTTCCTTTGCTGAGTGGTCAGTTTATACTGGCTGACTGCTGTAATTGAGCTATATTGTGTAACTTTTGTTCATTAAGTTTTAAATGAGATCACAACAAAAAAATCTCTCAGGACTGAACTGTGAATAATATGCTAACTGTTAATATGTTTTTGCTTCTACACTTGAGTCACAATGTGACATTAAAACTTGTACAAAGGCTAAAAAAAAAAAAGTAACGATTATGCAGTCAAAAAGGCATACACTGGGGGCTGGAGAGATGGCTCAGTGGTTTAGAGTACTGGCTACTCTTCCAGAGGACCTGGGTTCAATTCTCAGCATCCACATGACAGCTCACAACTGTGACTCAAATTCCAGTGGACCCAATACAAACAAAAAACCCACTTAAAAAAAAAAAAAAAGGCATACGCTCATCCACTTCAGAATCCTGTGTATCAGATGTTGAACTTTTCTGCTTCACCCCCCTCCAAATATTCAAATTTCAAGTACACGCCTATCAGTTTATGCTGGCCCAAAGTAGTAGAGGATGACCTTGAGTTCTGAACTCTCCTGCTTCCACCTCCCAAGTGCTGGGATACAGACATATACCACCAGGCTGTTTCTGCAGTGCTGGGAACTAAACCTTGAGCTTCAAGCATGTTAGGCAAGGACTGAACTATGACCCAGCCTTCCTTTTTAACTAATAGAAATAGTACTTGTCCTAGCTGGGTGCTGGCGGTGCACGCCTTTAATCCCAGACTTGGGAGGCAGAGGCAGGAGGATCTCTGTGAGTTCGAGGCCAGCCTGGTCTACAAGAGCTAATTCTATGATAGGCAACAAAGCGTCACAGAGAAACCCTGTCTTTAAAAAAAAAAATTGTACTTGTCCTAAGAGCAAGTACTTCCCATATGAATAATCCTTAATGCTGCTAAAACCACTAGTCCTTTCTACAGCACATGCTTTATATAAACCATCTCTGGTACGAGGAAAGCAACAATTGTTAGGAGCACCATGGTTCTGAGTCAGTTGTGGATGGAAGGGTTTGTCAGCTGATTGATCCCTGGCCTCAGGGGTCCAAACTGAAGATTCAGACAAAGCAAACACTCTGTTCTTTTTATCCTCCAATTCTGTGATGTTGCACAAGTCTTTGGTTAAATCTACCTGGAATTTGGAATTTGCTCAGGCCTCAGTTCAACAAGACATAAATTCTCATTTGATACTCAAAACTGTAAAGCAACCAGTTCAGAAATCATTCCTGCTTAAAAACAATCTCCAGAACAGAGCAGAAAGCTCTGAATACAAAGTATATTCAGTGATGCAGTTTGAACTCAGAACCTACGAGCATAAACTTGTTACTAATCAGTAACTTCCTTGTCCCTAAGTCTGTCTTTGGGCTGAGATGGTGCTCAACATGCAAAGACGCTGGGTTCAATCCCCACCACTGTAAGGAAAAAGTGTCTGGGCTCCTGAGTTCAGTGCTAACTAATGGTGTACCTGAGTTGGCTGCTGCCTTCCTGTGAGGCAGGTCTCTAGTGCCTGCGGCTGTGCTGCCCTTTTCCAGGCTGGTGACCAATTCACAGGGGACTGTGAAAGCTGTTTTTAAAAAGTGTCGTGAGGCACTGAATGTGCACACAAGCAAGCGCCAACAGTGCTTGGGTTACAGATGTGTGCGGATGCATCTGTATTTATGTGGATTCTGAACTTGGGTTGCCAGGCTTGTATGGCTAGTGTTTTATAATTATTTTATTTAGGTGCATTGGTGATTTACCTGTATGTTAGTGTGAAGGTATCGGGCCCCCTGGAACTGGAGTTACAGACAGTTGTGAGCTGCTATGTGGGTGCTGAGACTTGAACCCGGATCCTCTGGAAGAGCAGTCAGTGCTTTTAACTGCTGAACTAGCTCCTTAGCGGTCTGTTCTCTCTTTAACTTAAAATGTTTTTATTTAAATGAGTCCCCCAAAACACAAAGAAAAAGTCAGTACCATCAAGAATACTATAAACATTTTATTTTTTAAGAAAGTAGCTTCAGAAAGAGGAAAATAATCTAGATCATTTATATATATATATATATATATATAATTTTTTTTAATAAAAACCTTTACATAATCTTCATGCACAAAGACCCAGGGGTGGTCATATTGTGTGTGACAGCCCCAAGTTTCAGCTGTCTCAGGCCAGAGCCTGGGACTCTCCACAGCCAGCAGCAATGAGGTGATGGTGCCTAGGGCCCAGCCAGGCCTGTCTTAGTGACAGCTGTGCCTTCTGGGAGGGTGGATGAAGGGTGGGAAATGCTCTTAGCTAGATGGCAGGGCTGGAACACCTTTCACATTCTTCATCCAAACTCCTGGCCCACCCAGGAAGATGACTGATAAATCAAGGGTCAACGCAATCAGGGGCTTCGCAGAGACACACTGCACAGGACAGTAGGGCAGGTGTGGTGTCCACAGGACAGGCAAGGAATGAAAAAAGCAGCCCTGCAGAGCTCTGCTTCCATGGCAGACAGCCCTTCTATCTTCAACAAGGTCCCAAGCCCAATGTTAAGAAATCTTCAAGGACAAATGAGTCATCTACCAGACATCTGTCTGTCACCTGTCTTAGAGCCTTCAAACACAAGAGCTGCAGCGATGTAGGACAGACGTTGGCATGGGGTGTGTGTGTCACAAGACTCAGAACTCTGGGTAACCCAGATCTTTTGGGAGGTTCTGCCAAAGAGGCTTTATTGACCATTTTTCAAAAGAAAAAGAAATTGAAGTATGGTCTTGAAGTTGGTAAATAGTAACCTGTCCTTTTTTGTTGTTGTTGTTCCAAAAGCCCTTGTATGCTATGTTCAGTATTAGTTAGGAGAACCCCTGAACAACTAGAGGATGCTGCTTAGGGCAGCAGAAAGGGAGGGAGGATTCCACACCTACCCAGAGATTGGCAAACAATGTCAGCTAGAACAGTGCTGGGAACCGCTGGGGAGGGAGTGAGTGCACGAGTGTGACGAAGAGCTGGGCTCACTGGCTCCCAACAGTCAGTTCTCGCAGGTAGGACTGTGTGAGACCACGAAGTTCCTCTAAGGCATAGTCCTCAGGCATGGGGAGTCTGCCAATGTGGGGAGCCAACAGACGCAAAGGAACTCGCTGAGGGTCTGGTGTCGAGTTGGAGGTGGCATCAGGAGCATGCTGCAGGCTCAGTACTACCCGCAGCAAGTTGGCAACACGCTTGGCCATATCTAGAGAGAAAAATCACAATGAGTGCTGACCACACAGCACTGGTGAGGCTGTCATAAAAACAGGAAGTAAGTCACATGAAAGCAAGGCCCACAGCTTACCTGACTGAGCCAGGCGGTCCTTGGCACTGTAACATGGAATCTGCTCTATCCGGCTGCACAGTGAAGTGACTTTGGTGTGTAAGTGCTCTAATTCATAGCCTGAGCAATCCACCTGCAGGGGAGCAGACCAGTAAGGACAAAAGAAACTTCTACCTCAACCCCAGCCACAGATTACACAAAATCCCAGCAACAATGATAGGAGAAGAAAAACTGAGAAGCTGATGGCAATGCCCCTGCATTTAGTGCTGAAGAAGAGAAAGTATCTAAAGAGGTCTTTAGATGATGACTCACAAGCCACACAGTTTAACATAGCACCAAAAACTTTAGGTAGGGTAAATCTGGTTCAGAGAGGTAGTAAGAGGCACTATTCAAACCAGCATTGACTTTCCATCTCCTTATTCTAAACTCAGACATTCCTAAAGCAGTACAGAACCTCCTCAGTCTGTACACTCTCCTGATCCATACCTATGGTTCCAATTATACTCAATGCTAGCCCAATATACCAATCCTCTGGTTCTGTGCCACGGCTTTTGCTGTAGCACACCCTTCTCACCACAGCTATTAGTGTCACCCTCTACTTCCAATTTGTGATCACTTTATAGCCATTGGTTTTAGAGATAGAGTCTTGATATGTAGTCCCAGCTGGCCTGGAACTCACTGCATATCCCAGGTTACTTACTCTCAAACTTTCCGTTATCCCTTGTTTCAGTCTTGCCAATGTACCTGGTTCAGATACATTTTCAAAAAATAAAACTGATTTACTTTTATCCATTCAAGTCTTGAATATTTTGTAGCAACACCTCATTTGCCTTAACCTTGACTCTCTCAGTTACCCTATCTTCCTCACTGTGAACCATCCAGAGTCTTCAACCACCTCCCTCCTCAGGTTTACTCGAGATGTTTTTCAAGATGCATTTTTCATGGAATTTACTACTTGTTCGGTGTTTATTAAAGCTAGTCATGCGAGGATGGTGGTGGTCAAAAGTCAACTTGTGGGAGCCCATTCTCTCCTTTCACCAGGGCCACTTTGGGCTCTGAACTCAGGTTGTCAAGTGTGGCTACAAGTTCTTTTATCTGCTGAGCCATCTTACAAGCTCTGGAACTCACTTTGAGGAGGGCTTGCAGAACTCAATGATTTATGTCTATATATACACTCTTACCCTCTGCCAGAGCCTACTACCGACTATTAATAGCAGTAAACAAAATGAGGTCTTTGTGTTCATAAACTTTACAGACAAGAAAATATCAAGTAGTAATTTACCTTATAGAATCACAGCTGTGATGAGCTGTGAGTATAAAGAAATGGATGTCATTGTTGGGCAGTAGTGACCCACATCTTTAATCCCAGCACTCAGGAGGCAGAGGCAGGTGGATCTCTGTGAGTTTGAGACCAGTCTGGTCTACAAAGTGAGTTCCAGGATAGGCTCCAAAACTACACAGAGGGGCTGAAGAGATAGCTCAGCGATTAACAGCATGGACTCTTCTTTCAGAGGTCCTGTGTTCAATTCCCAGCAACCACATAGTGGCTCACAACCATCTGTAATGAGATCTGGTGCCCTCTTCTGGCCTGTATGCATACATGCAGACAGAACATTGTATACACAAATAAATCTTAAAAAAAAAAAAACCGACACAGAGAAATCATGTCTCAAAACCACTCCCCTTCCCCCAAAATTTGAATGTCCTATTTCAAGAGGGAGTATCAGAAGTGTCCTTGGAGAGGTCATATGTAAGCTAAGACCTGCCTGACAAGAGAAGGTCAAGCTTTCAAGGTGAAGCAAACAGCCAAACCCTGTGAACTGGAGTGTTTACATGTAATACAAGAAGTAAAGAGCAATACAGCAAGACAAAGCTGGGAAGGTTTAAGGATTTATTTTGTGCATGAGTGTTCTGTCTGCATTTATGCAGGTAGAAGAGAGCACTGGATCTCCTGGATTAACCAGAGTTAATAACGGCTGTGTGCTATATCACGTGGGTTCTAGGACCTGAACCTCTGCAAGTGCAGCAAGTGCTCTTAACTGAGCCCCAAATCAGAGACAAGTAAGGCGCGTGTTTCACTAAGTTATGAATGTGGACACAGCTACACTGTAACTCTGACTCCTTCAGATTAGATCATGTTCTTTTTTTTGTCCTGGCATATTGTCAGAACAAAACAATCCGTGGTCAATCTTTTCCTTTATTCTATGGTGATTTCTGGCTTACTTACATACATCTTCCCCCAATGAATCAGTACTTTTAGTACTGAAAAACACACTGTTTACCTCTACAGCTCCCAAATCCATCACAGAACTCACCACACTGGGGGTTCATTTTATTTCTGTTTTTCGAGACAAGGTTTCTCTGTGTCGCTTTGTTGCCTGCCCTGGAACTAGCTCTTGTAGACCGGGCTGACCTCGAACTCAGAGATCCGCTTGCCTCTGCCTCTCGAGTGCTGGGATTAAAGGCATGCACCACCACTACCCGGCATATTGGGGATTCTTTAATGAACAAGTTGAATAAGTGAACTGATTTCAACTACAGAGTTTCTTCAGTGATTCCTGAATTATGCCCATCATATGCTTCACTCACTACTAGAGTTACAAGTGGATGATAGGAGCCGGAGCAAGGTTTTTGTGTGTTGTGTGTAATTTACTGCATCAAAGCCCTGTGCCTATTTTGTGTGACCTTCATGAAAACTCTGTTGGATACACTCTACAATCTATCCACTGCCCACTCTAACTTGTACTCCTTGTAACCAGATCATACAGGATGATCTGGCAGGTACAAGAAAATGTCCCGCAAGTTTTGGTAGCAAGGGAGAGGACAGCTCACACTTTCCAGAGGAAAGAGAAGCAGAGCAGCCAGCGAGATGGCACAGCAGCTAAAGATGTTTGCTGCCAAGTCCAATGACCTGAGTTTGCTATCCACTTCCACAACTTGTCCTTGGATTTCCAGGCCTGTGCTAGGGTATGCATCACACTCACTCTCCTCTATAAGTATACTAAAAATATACCCCAAAAGGGCTATCTTGGGCTACACAGTGAGTTCCTGGCTGGTCTAGGTTATAGGTTTAAGACTAGTTAAAACAAACAAAACGCCAAAATCCCATCTTCAACACATTAATTACATTTACCAATGAATTTAATTTTTTGATATAAAGTTTCACATAGCCTAGACTGGCTTCATACTTCTGATTCTGTTGCCGCATTTCTCAATGCTGGGACTGCATGTGTGTGTCACCATGTTTTCTTTTGTATTGTACATTATGGCTTCTGTGGTTTTTATTTTTTATTTTTTTTGAGAAGTTTCCTGGTTGTCTTGGAATTAAGAGATCCACCTGCCTTTGCCTCCGAAGTGCTAGGGATAAAGTCATGTACCACCACAACCCTCTACAGTATGGCTTTTTGGGGTTTTTATGTTTTGTTTGTTTTTTTTGTTTTGTTTTTGGTTTTTTTGTTGTTGTGGTTGGGTTTTTATTTATTATTTTTTTGAGACAGGGTTTCTCTCTAGTTTTGGAGCCTTTCCTGGAACTCACTTTGTAGACTAGGCTGGCCTCGAACTCAGAGAGTTCTGGGATTAAAGGTGTGCGCCACCACCGCCTGGCTAGTATGGCTTTTTGAAATCTTTTTTATTTTAGGTGCCTATGAAAAGAAAAACTAGACAGTAGTTTAAGGAATTTAGGTACCTGCTGAATACGGTGGAGCATTTCGATTACTCGAATATAATCCAGGTAAACAAGTCCAGATGTTTCCCAGTCCTGAATTAGGCTGCTTAGCTCTGGAGGTGCCAGATCTTCTAAGAACCCTTTCAGGTAGCCATAGTTCTCATTAATAATAGCATCTGAAGAAAGAAAACAATGGCTTCAGTGTATAAGGGCGTGGTTCACAACAGTACAGAGGATCAGGAATAAATCTAAGGCAGACAGGAAGGAGAATAAATCCTGTTGTTGAGAATTCCTAAGCAGATGTTGTGGTGGGCGATAATGGTACCCCTGTGGACCTTCTGGCTTCAGTTCTCGAAGCAGCTGTTTCTGGTGTTCCTGGTTAACATCCCCACTCACGAGCAAGAATGTAGTGCACAGCAGGGACGTCTGTGGCAGATGGTAACTACAACAGTGCCATCTTTCCTAGCCCCATAGCCTCTCATGCAGATCAAGTCGCCTCTGTGCGTTTGGTGAAATATTGATCTAAGCTTGCCGTGTCCTAAAGCACCTCTGACTCAGCCATCCCAAGAGCGCACAGGATAGAGAAGTGCAGGTTAACTCCAGGAGATGTAGGCCTTTGCACTCACCAGAAGCGAGATGGCGAATGACAAGTTGGTGGCAGCGGTTCCAGTGGCCGGCCTTAAATAAATAGAGGGCCTCCAAGTGCTTATTGGATTCCATGTGTGCTCGAACTGCTTTGGCCTCATGAATCCACTCAGCAGGCACACAGAGCTTTTGTGTAAGGAAAGTCTCTTTAGCCCAGGACTCAGGGGTCTCTGTCAGCTGGCAGTGCCGAGTCAGCAGCTCGCGGACAGCCTTCTCACGCATGCTACAGGGAAGAAGGAAGATGGAGTATCATCTAGGTCATGGAGAAGGCTAATCATTCACATGGACAATCTCTATCTCTAGGAAACCACTTCAAACTTAAAAAGCAAAACAAATCATAAAGTCGATATTTTAAATTCTGACTTTTCTTAAAATATTTATTTTTATTGTTTCATATGTGTACACGTGTGTGTTGGTGCATATTAATGTAAGTGCCCTTGGATGTCAGCGTTGCTGGATCCTCCAGAGCTAGGGTTACTACAGGTAGTGTGAGCGCTGAACTCAGACCCTAAGGAAAAGGAGTAAATGATCTTAAATGCTGAGTCATCTCGGGTTTTACATCTCAAAAGATGCTCTACGTAATAACTTGTTTATCAGAGCCTAAAAGGACTGACTCATTAGGTATTGTGTTCAGGTGCTAGATATACTCACTGGGTTCTGTTGTTATGTTTTTTTTTTGTCTATAGCAGCTGCCCCTTAAGCAACAGCTGAAGCCGCAAGGGGCCACTGTTCCCTTTGCCAGTGTCTTCCAGACAACCCAGTGCACTCTCCACTTAAAAACACCTGCTACAGGCAGCTCCTCCTTACTTCCTGCCAGCTACTTGTTCACTCAGCCTCTTGCTGACAGGCTAATTTTAGATATTCAAACCAATCTTTGAATTGTTAACAAAGCAGTATGAAAAGATGCAATACACTTCAAAATAGCATTTCTCCACAGGGTTCAAAGGCTTTTCACTCACCCTGAGTTCTCAATGTGCAGGAAAACAAAGATGGCCCATTCCCAGAGCCCTTCGCTTTCCAGCTGGCCAGCATAACTGGCCTGTAGCACACCCTCACACTGTTCAGAGAGATGGGTATAGTTGAGAGCCCGCAGCACTTCCCAAAGGTGCCAGCTGAGGCGGTAGTCCAAAGGATCTGCAGTTATGCTTCGAGGTTCCAACAGCTGATTGAGATCGTAATGTCTGAGGAGAAAAAGTATTCAGTTAGGGTACTCAGCTAGCAGATCATCTGTACTGAACAGGTCCACTGCTCTGTGTCTCAGAAGACATCACCTCTCACGAGGGTGTGCCATCTAACAGGTTTGGTAGCGGCATTCTAACATGGACATTCACAATTTTTGTTCTCCCCATTCTTTATTATAGCATCTGCTACTTTTCTTAGGCATGCTAAAAACTAAGGACCTTTCAGACTGTTTTATTCACTGACATCTCAGTTGCCAGTTAACTTGTCTTCATGGAGGCCATTTCTTCCCGTGGGTTATAATGTTCACTGTTGTGTGTATGAGAAACAAGGTCACATTCTACAGACCAGGCTTGCCTCAAACTTCAGAGATCCGCCTGCTTCTGCCTCACAAGTGCTTGGATTAAAGGTGTGTGTCACCATAGCCTGGCAATTTCAGTCATTTTAGTACAAAAGTATTAAGTGATGGTTTTACTCTTATGTACTTATCCATTAAAACTTTTCTCTTTCATTCTGAGAAGGATAACGGTAAAATCAACAAAATCAACAATGGTTCTTTAGAAGATCAATTAAATTGTAACTACATAGAGAAGAAAGAACGAATACAAAAATTACCAGTAACAAGAATTTGTGATTATTATAGATTCTACAAATATTTTTAAAAGGGTGAGAAAAAGATTTGAACAACTTTCTCTTCTATTTTTTGAGAAAGCCCTGTTAATCCTGGAACTTGCTATGTAGACCAGGCTAGCTGCAGAGATCCACCTGCCGATGCCTCCTGAGTGCCAGGACTAAGGTGCATCCTAATGCTCAAACTTGATGTAAATATTTTACTTCAAGAGTAGAACCATCACTTAATACTTTTGTATTAAAATGACTGAAATTGCCAGGCTATGGTGGCACACACCTTTAAACCCAGCACTTGTGAGTCAAAAGCAGGCGGATCTCTGTGAGTTTGAGGCCAGCCTGGTCTACAAGAGCTAGTCCAGAACAGGCTCCAAAACTACAAAATAACCCCCCCCCCCAAAAAACAAAAACAAACAAAAAAAATTACGTCAGGAAAAACTCCTCTCTAGAGTTTTTTACTCTGGCACATAAATGATTGCAACCTGACTTGTAGATAAATAGAAAATATCAAAAGTTCTATAATAATAAGAAATTATATAGCATTAAAACTTTTAGCAAATTGGGCTGGGTAGTAGCAGTGCACGCCTTTAATCCCAGCATTTGGAAGGCAGAGGCAGGTGGATCCCCGTGAGTTCGAGGCCAGCCTGTTCAACGGAGCGAGTTCCAGGAAAGGCTCCAAAGCTACACAGAGAAAACCTGTTTTGGGAAAGAGGAAAACAAAACCCAAAACAAAAACAAAACTCAAAACAAAAACGACTTTCACTTGCTTCCAAGACTGCCTACCTGAGGCTCAACCCCAGGACCCACACAGTGGACAGACAGAATGGAGTTAGGTGTCCTCTAACTCACATATGCACAGACTGCATATGAATAGTAAAAACAACCCATAACTCTAGTTCTAGGTAATCTGACACCTTCTTCTGACCTTTAAGGGTACTAGACACTGAGTGATACACTTATATACACAGCCAAAAGCAGTCAGACACATCAAATACAATAATTAAATTTAGCCAAGCACGGTGGAGTACCTTGTAGTCCCATGCACTCATGAGGCTGAGGCAGAGGCAGAGGTGGGAAGATCTTTGTAGGTTCAAGGCCAGCCTGGTCTACATAGAGAGACTCTCAAAAACAAATGAAACATTCAACCATCAAAAAACCAAAAGTCAAAAGATTTGAATAGATGAGAGCGAAAAATAGATGAATGGTAAATTTTATTTACATATGTATTACAGTCCTATTTTATAAATAATACTCTGTGTTTAAAGAAAGCATCCTAAAAAGTAGAAATAAGCTGTGACCTATTGTGAACAAAAAGAAAACAAAACCAGAAATCCGAGTTATTTCTAACAGAAAATAAAAAGTATCAAAATATTTTTATTTAGATATAATAATTGTATGGCTAATTTATTAGTGCTAGATCAGCCATTCTCTATTTCTTATGAAGAACATTTCATGGAAATTGATTATTATGAATTTTAAATATTTTGTATATATAGTGTTCTGCCTGCATGTATGCCTGCATGCCAGAAGAGGGCACCAGATCTCATTACAAATGGTTGTGAGCCACCATGTGGTGTCTGGGAATTGAACTCAGGATCTTTAGAAGAGCAGTCAGTGCTCTTAACCTCTGAGCCATCTCTACAGCCCTGAAATTTATTTTCTTTTTTTTAAAAATATTTATTCATTTATTATGCATACAATATCTGCCTACATGTGTGCCTGCAGACCAGAGAGGGCACCAGATCTCATTACAGATGTTGTGAGCCACCATATGGTTGCTGGAATTGAACTCAGAATTGAACTCAGGATCTTTGGAAGAGCAGGCAATGCTCTTAACCACTGAGCCATCTCTCTAGCCCTGAAATTTATTTTCTTGATAGATTTTATCAAGAAAATCTTTAATAATAAAATAATAATAATAAATAATTATAAAATAATTAAATAATATTAATTATTAATAATTAATATTATTAAATTATTAATTAAATAATATTATTATTTAATTTATTAATTAAATTAATTTAATTAATATTATTAATTAAATAATATTAATTATTATTTTAATAATAAAATAAAAAAGATTTATTTGTAGTTCATATGTGGAACTTGGAGGTCATGGGAAAAAAATGAACAAAATTATTATTATATATGAAAAAAACACCACTTCATGAAAGTACATTACTGTCATTCTAACTCATAGAAGACTAAGGCAGAAGAAATTTGAATGTTCACTATACAGAGTGAGTTCTCGGCCAGCCTCTTTAGAGACCCAGTCTCAAACTACCAAAAAAAGACATAAATAAAAATATGTATACCACACAGAGAATACCACTACATACAATAATAAACTCTAAAGAAGACACATAACAATGTAGAGATTTTATATATTACTAGTGAGAATGTAAAATAACAGCCCCTTTCATTTAGATGGGTCTTGCTATGTTGCTTGGCAGACTGTAACTGATGGACTCCAGTGAACCTCTCATATACCTCAATCTCCTTAGCTGCTTGTGCCAAAGACCAGCTAATCACAGCTACTTTTTAAAAGAATTTTATTTATTTATTTTAAATTTATTTATTTATTATGTATACAACATTTTTTCCATGTATGCCTGCATGCCAGAAGAGGGCACCAGATCTCATTACAGATGGTTGTGAGCCACAATGTGGTTGTTGGGAATTGAACTCAGGACCTCTGGAAGAGCAGTCAGTGCTCTTAACCTCTGAGCCATCTCTCCAGCTCCTCACAGCTACTACTGTGAATAAATATTTGTGCAGCTTTTTTCCTCAAAGCCAAACCAACAATATCTAACTCACCAGCTAATCTACATGAAATTACGCAAAATTCTACAAATTCAAAATAACTATTCCCTAAAACCCCTGATATTCATATTAACATGGATAAATCTCACCACCACACCAAGTGATAAGCCAGAGACAAAAGAATACAGAACGAGTTCAAATATGTAAGTTCCCGAAACACCAAGCCCCTCCCCAATCACTGTTCAGGACTGAGGATTATTCCTAAAACAGATGAGGGAGTTTCTGTAGGTGATGGGAATGTTTCAGTTGTATTCGGTGGTCACGTCTTTCCAACTGCTTACTGAGTTATATGGAAACTCTATCTCAACTAAATGGACCGAAGCAATGGCCATGCCTGGCCCTGGTTTACCTGTCACTATAGAGTTTCAGAAGGTGGAAGCAAACATCCTGAAGTGGTCTCCGTGTGTCTTTTTCTTCCTCTACCATACAACCAAACCCCTCCAGGTATGAAGGAAGAGGGGAGCAGGCATATTTATCACCCTCAGAAGTATTCTGAAAAGGAAGAATTTGTTAAAGCAATACAACAAAGGTTGTGAGTTTCATCAATTACTATCATCATGTCTCAATTATTCAGACACCTGAATTAAGGATGCTGTGACACTTAAAAGAATCAAGGATTTTACAGCTTTTTGATCTACCTGTTTTCAGTCTGGAAAGGACTTCAAACAGCTCCCTGGAGTCCTGCCCCTTTTCACTTGTCACAATTCTTTTGTTTATGCCAGCAGTTCTCAACACTCATAATGCTGTGACAGTTTAACTCCAGTTCCTCATGTTGTGGTGACCCAACCATAAAATTATTTTTGCTACTACTTTGTAACTTTGCCATTGTTATGAATCATATTGTTAAAGATCTGTGTTTTCTGATGGTCTTAGGCGACCCCTGTAAAACCCCAAAGATGTTTTGACCCACAAGTTGAGAACAGTTGTTCTATGTAGCCCTAAGTGTCCTGGAATTTAGAGAGATCTGCCTGCCTCTCCCTCCTAAGTGCTGGGATTAAAGGCTAGCACACCTGGCTGCAATGAGTCACAATTCTGACTGAGTATGTAAGTGTTCACGCCCCTCTCCCCATTCTATATCCCAGGCTAGCCTCGAGTTCTGGGCAACCATCCAGCCTCAGCCTTCTGAGTGCTGAGACTGAGGTGCGGGCATTATACCTAGCTATTACAATTTAAGTGCAATCTTTACCTAGATAAATTCTAGGAAAAGCAAATATAAAATATGAATAAGTAAGAAAGGATTCAAGGGATCATGGTACTCTAGGAGGATCATAAATTGAAAGTCAGACTAAGCTTGAGCTATATGAAACCTTGTCTTAAAACAAATAACTCATGAAAAAATAAAACATTAAAACAACAGAACAAATAACTCAGTAAGGAACAGTGCTGCTCTTGAGACAGGAGACAGGGCTTCTCTGTGTGACCCTGGCTGTCCTGGAACTTGTTCTGTAGACCAGGTTGGCATAATAGACCACCAGCACCTGGCTTAATAGACAGCTCTTTAACTCAACAATGAAAAGAGATATAAAAAATGATGAGAAATTTTAGCTTACATGCTAATAAGGGGCAAACTAAACCTGAGGTCAAGCTTAAGCAATTCCCAAAGGAGTAGGATGGTCTTAGAGGCAGAAAAAAAAAAATAGTAAGAAAACTAATTACCTATTTTAAATAGAAGAAAAGCAAACAGAGAAGTTGAAGAGGCAAGGTAAAGGATGAAGTTTTGAATTTGCTGGGTCTTTCAAATTAACAGTGTTTTCAAAGAGGGCAGTCAATAGTAAGTATTGTATTATAAAATGTGATTTGAAGCAAGGTGGCAGTGGCGGGCAGATCTCTACGAGTTCAAGGCCAGTCTGGTCTACAAGAACTAGTTTCAGGATAATTACAGCTATTACACAGAGAAACCCTGTTTTGAGGAAAAAAAAAAAACCAAAAAACAAAAAAAAAACCCAAAACAAAACAAGAAACCAAACCAAACAAACCAAACCAAAAAGAAGAGAATAAAGTGATTTGATGGCTTTTTCTTTGTACACCTTTTAAATTTTCTTTTCTTTTTTGAGACAGAGTCTCACCACACAGCCTTAGATGGTCACCTGTTTCTGCCTCCCAAGAGCTGGGATTAAAGGTGTGTCTACCATGCCTGGCTTGCAGGACTTCTCTGGAAAGACTAAATCGTCATCACAGTTCTTACCTGGCTCTTCTGAACACACATACCTGAAATGCTTCTTCATACATGCTGAGAGCCTTGGAAATGGAGGCTGTTGGCGGAAGCAAATACCAGAGATGAACAGCAAGCGCACGCTTCCAATCCAGGTGGGAGCATACGTTGATTTGTTTCTGCTCAGAGAGCTGCCACACCTGCAGGACACAAAGGATCACACGTGACAACTTTATGTCGCCCTGGTTATTTACTGCCTGTCTACCATCTGCTCTTATGGTTTGTTTGTTTCTGAGACAGGGCCTCACTATGTAGACTAGACTAGCATTGAACTAAGAGATCCTCCTGCCTCTGCCTCCCAGGTGCTAGGGTTAAAGGACTGCACCACCACCAGTCTTAATGTAATCTCGCCTCCTATTTTCTTGCCATAATTGATAAGACACCTATAAAGACAGAGAATCAGACAAAGAATAAGCAACAAAAACGGTCTTAAAATAATCACTCCACTTTTGGTAAAATGAAGAGTGGTGACGAAAAAGAATGACACTATTACATGGAAAATGTTCATATACGGAAAATTAAAGAAAAACTTTCAAAATCATTCTCCAAAACTGATCTTGCCTGTATAAACACACATACAAATATGAACCTATACATCAATACAGATGTAAAAATGCTAATGTCTAAGAAGACAGAGGATTATACAGCTTACTATACACACACTACTATGATATACGATACAGACATCAACTATACATTTTTGTATTCATTTATTATCATATGTGGACAATATACATGGCATGGTGTGTGTGTGTGGACAGAGTCTGTAAGAGTCTCTCCTTCCACCAAGTGGGTTCCACTTTTTTTGTTTGTTTTTCTTTTTTTTTAATTTATTTATTATGTATACAATATTCTGTCTGCATGTATGCCTTCAGGTCAGAAGATGGCACCAGACCTAATTACAGATGGTGTGAGCCACCATGTGGTTGCCGGGAATTGAACTCAGGACCTTTGGAAGAGCAGGCAAAGCCCTTAACCGCTGAGCCATCTCTCCAGCCCCTTTTTGTTTGTTTTTCAAGACGAGGTTTCTCTGTGCAGCCCTGGCTGTCCTGAAACATGCTCTGTGGACCAGAATGGCCTTGAACTCACAGCAATTCACCTTCTTCTGCTTCCCCGAGTGCTGGAATTAAAGGTCTGTGCCACTACTGCCCAGCCTGATGTGGTGTTTTGAAACAGGATCTCTTTCAGCTATACTGGACTTGTCTAGACCAGGTTTCATTTGAACCTGGACTAGATCTCAAAGGGGATCACCTTCCTCTGCCTCCCAAGCACCAGGACTACAGGTATGAGCCATTGTACCTGGCTGCCTGACATTTTAATTTGAAAATATTTCTACCTAGAAATAAGACCAAACTGGCAGCTATAGTAACAGTGTACAATTTACAATAAATAAAAATTAATATGACATTACCGGTTTTCCAGCTAACAGGGCAAATATGCGCAATCTCTCATCCTGGATGAAGCTGTCAGCCTGGAGTTGATGCCAGTCGGCTAACTGCATGGTGAGCAACTCTCGGACTGACTGGCTACCCACCAACTGAGACAAAAGAAGAGCAAGGCGATGATCACCTGTAACAGAAACAAGAGTTTCCTGGTGAGGACAAGGGTTAAACTACCTGATGACACATGTAGGCTAACACCATCGCTCCTCATCAGCGCTAAAGTATACACACTTTCCGACTGAATACAATATTTTAAAGTACTTTAAAGACGTATACAAATATGTAGTGATAATAACAAATTTTCTACTCCTTCTGTGACTCCTCTGAGTTCAAGATCAGCCTGGTCTACAAGTTGAATTTCAGGACAGCCAGGGCTGTATATAGAGAAACTCTGCCTTGAAAAACAAAAAACAGCTGGGTGGTGATGGCACACACCATCAATCCTAGCACTTGGGAGGCAGAGAGAGGAGGATCTCTGTGAGTTCGAGGCCAACCTGGTCTACAAGATCTAGTTCCAGGACAGGTTCCGAAGCTATAGCAAAACCCTGTCTTGTTTTGAAAAACAAAACAAAGCCCGGCACTGGTGGCTCACGCCTTTAATCCCAGCACTCGGGAAGCAGAGGCAGGCGGATCTTTTTGAGTTTGAGGACAACCTGGTCTACAAGAGCTAGTTCCAGGACAGGCTCCAAAACAACAGAGAAATCCTGTCTTGAAACCCTTCCCCCCCAAAAAACCAAAAAACAAAACAAAAAAAAAACAAACAAAAAAAGTAAGATATACAGAAGCAAGAAAAGGAAAAAGCCCAGAGGCAAAAGTGGTCTGAATAATTTAAGAAAAGCTGGCTAGCAACAAGCCAAGATAAATCTGGGAATTCATAACTAAGAATAAACATCTGTGTGTGATTTACTTGAGAGCTAGGTGGTGGGCTCCTCAAAAATCCAAAGATCCTGCTCAAAGGAGTAGAAGACACCCATCAGCCTCTTCTGGCCTCTGTATGTGCGCACAGGTGTTCATTGTACACCTATACACATACACAAATAAATGTCAAGCCGGGTGGTAGTAGCGCACGCCTTTAATCCCAGCTCTTGGGATATAGAGTCATGAGGATCTCTGTGAATTTGAGGCCAGCCTGGTCTATAGAGAGTTTCAGGACAGGCTCCAAAGCAATAGTGATATCCTGTCTTGAAAGACTGGAGGGAAAAAAAAAGAAAAAGAAAAAACCCAAAGGAATATGCCAATGCTATATTAAAAGACTGCCAAGAAGAATTTGACTATTGCTATCTATAATATTTTATATGAAAAGAACAGAATATACATTAGGAAATTATCTTTGTGGTAATAGAGACACTCACCACTCTATTAATGAGGATAACTGGGACACCAAGTGTGACCTGTTTACATGTGTATGTTGTTCTGTGTGCATGCATTTATGTATACTTTATGATTTCAAGAATAACCATCTAAGTAAAGATCACACACTAAAAATGTTTTAGAATTTGGGTGATTTTGCTTATTGTTTCCTACTTATCTACAGTTTCTGATTTTACTACAAATGCATATAACAAAAATCAATAAAATTTTAATAAACAATATTTAAGTTTCCAGAGTTGTTGAGAAGAACAAGACATGGTTTCTAGAGGAAGCAACCATCTTCCTGGGATACAGATAAAAGGCAAATTACAATTAAGGGGCAGGGACAGTGCACAGGAAGAAGGTAGTGATGCAGAGGATCTCATTCCTACCCGACTGCTGTGCCAGAGAACAGGCCTCACTAATCCTACTGCCTGTGAGGTAGCTGAAGACAGCTTCTATGGGACTGTCCCTTCGTGTTAAGGAAACTTCCTCTTCAATCACGGGTGCAGCAGTACGCGATAGCCAGCGGGAAAAAGCTCTTCTTCGCTCCAGAACCTGAAAGTATTCAGTGGGTTCATCCAGCTGACTGTCAAGCTCCTTCAGGTGGCCCCAGAGGGCTTCACATAATGTCCACGTCAGGCTCCAGTGCTTCAGAACTAAGAAAGCACAAAAAGTAATGCTATGGAAGTTTGGTAATTACTCCTGAGAGCCTATCACTAATTGTGGTGCAAAACACATCAATTACACCACAAACACTCACTCAACTCCCAACCGATTCACTTATTGCATAGACTTATTGCATAGGTAGAGGGTATGCTTGTTCACTCTATGTACTTGTGATACTTACCTAACGACATAATCTGATGATCCTTAAACAAATTCCTCTAGCCTAGTTATGATTATTAACTGTGACAGGCAAGAAATCATTCTCCATAGTGAAATTCTACTACAAAATGCTTTAAAAAAATTATGTGTACGAGTGTTTTGTACGTATGTGTGTCTGTGCACCATGTGCGTCTGGTGGCCACAGAAGCCAAAGAGGGCATCAGTACCCTTGGAACTGGAGATAAAGATGGTCGTGAGCCTCCACGTAGGTGTTGGGGATTATTCACCATCTGCACCCCACCTCCCCACAACAGCAGCAGCCGACAGTTTGAGCTGGTTTTCTTTCTGTATTCTAAGACCCAGAGACTTTTGGTGGAAACAGAACCACTGATAGGGCTACTGTCCTGCAAGCTGACCTCCACACATTTGAGTAGTACACATCTATACAAGCACACACACACTCTCTCTCTTTGTAATGTTGAGCCTGCCATGAGTCTTAATAAAGGTGCCAAACACCAGAGAAAAGACAGCCGTTTAATAAGAGGTGTTAATAAAATTGAACATTCAAATGTAGCAGACCTAGGATAGATTCCTATTCCCCACTTTGAAAATGATGAACTCAAAATGGATCAAAGACTTGAGACATTTATACTGTACAGGACTATGCAGTGACTTTCTGAAGAAGACCTAATAAGCAGCAAGTGCTGACAAAATGTACTCAGCAAAGAGCTTCCGCAAGGCACAAGAGTCAACCGTCAAAAGACAAATTATGAAATGGGAGGAGGTATTTTCCAGTTGTTTGTCTAATGGGATTAGTACAGAATAAAGATACTAAAAAAAGTTTTAAAAAGAAATGCCAAACAATCAATAAATGGTTAAACAAATGAGCCAACACTTTTCAAATGAAGTACAAACCTTTAGCCACTAGTGAAATGCAAATCCAAATTCCCTTGAGATTCCACCTCACCCAGTTGGAATGATTAAAATTAACAAAGAAAAATGAAAACCAAACCATTAAAAAAATGACAAATACTGATTGATACAGCATGTAGAAAAAAGGAACTTTTATATGTTGTTAGAAATGTAAATTAGCCTAGTCACTATGGCAGCCAGTATGAAGACTGATGAAAAAACTAAAATGTAACTACAGGGTGATTTAGCCATATGACTTCTTACCCCAAAGAACAAAAGTCAGCTCCTAAGAGATACCTGAATACCCACTGTGACTGCACCATTATTTCCAACAGCCAAGCTAGGGAATCAGTCCTGATTTCTACCAACCGAGGTAATGGAAAGAAAAAGTGTGGTCTAAATACATGGAGCAATAAAGAAGTACTAGGGCATCTGCAAGTAAATGGATGCTAAGCAAAATAAGTCAGATTCCAAACAAAACAAAATAAAATTGGTATCCCATGTTCTCTTTTGTAAATGGAATTTAGGAAAAAAGGAAGTTAAAAAAAAAAAAAAGAAAAGCCATGCTTAGTGGTATATGCCTTTAACACTTGGGAGACAGGGGCAGAAGGAGGAAATCTCTGAGTTAGAGGATAGCCTGGTCAGGACAGGGCCACACAAAGCAACCTTGCACTGAAGAACAGAAACAGAAAGACAGACAGGCATGATAATAAAGGACTAGGAAGGATACAGAAGGGATAGAGTTAAGTAACAGGGATATGAGAGCACAAATACAATCAAAGTTATGTTCGGACACACACGTACACACAGCTAGCACATGCCAATAATAATGATAATTGTAAACCTAAACTTCCTACATAGACTTCAAGCACTGCTACTAAATGTCTCTGTTATGTGTCAGTTAAAGGGCTTCCTTTCACTTTCAGGCCACAACTATTATTTTTAAATTTTAAGACAGTAAAAATTTAGAGAGGAAACTGTCCCTATAAAGATGATTTGCAAGACACACAGTTAAATATCTTGGCTTGAAATAGAAGGAATATAATTACAGAAATCCAAGAGATTTGACTAGCTATACATTTCAAAGGAAGTATTTATATGTAAAAGGCACATAAGAGTGCCTGTAATTCATAATTCTTTCTTCTTTTCCTTGGTGAGCTGCAGGAATACATAAGTGCAGGAAGTCACCTTATCCCTGTGAAGAAATACATCCTCCTAGAAACACACACTACTGTCAACCTGGCTCCTGGGACATAGTATGTACTCACTTTGTACTTCTGATAAATCTCTGGGTGCCTCTTTAACCCAATCTGCATAATCATGAATGACTGAAACCCCAGGGTTGGGGACAACGAGGGGACACAGCTCGTCTACATGGACAGTGCTATGCTTTAATTTGAGCTCCAGAGGCGTCTGGTATAACTGCAGATCTTCATCCAGCTTCCTTTTTCTCAAACCGAGTTTTTCCAAATGAACTTTGAATGGGGATTCAGACAGACTAGAAGAAACAACAGGCGAGTCAGAAAATGAAGAAACAGCTGAAATTTCCCTACAACCAACTTTTGTTTCTTTGTTGATTTCCAACAGAGTAAAAAGCATTTCACTGTAATGTTTGTTTTTTAAGAGAGGGTTTCATGTAGGCCAGGCTGATCTTGGAGCATGTAAGCATGGATCACACTGAATCTCTCAACTTTTTGCCTCCACTTCCCCAAGTGACGGGATTACAGGCACATAGACACGGTCCATTACAGTGGATTTATGCTGTGTATTCTGTACAAACCCCTCTACCAACAGAGCCACATTCACAGCCCTCAGAGCTTAGTTTTATATTTTAGAAATGATTTTTCAAGATTGATTAGTAGGTAAGTATGTGTGTATGCTGAGGTCTGAGGGGACTGAAAACCAAACTTGGGTCCTCTGAAGAGTAGAAAATACTCCTGGCCAGTTAAGTCATCTTTCCAGCCTCAGCTCCTTAAATATTGAAAAGACTAATGAGATGGACTGATATATTAAAAACTGCTTATATTGTATGAATATACACAAATATTTACACATATAAATATGTATAGACTCAGTGACCAATAATTTCTAATGACCAATACTGATGTTTATAAAATCATGCATAAATGATACAATGTAGGATAAACCAATGAACTGTAATGCAACAGAGCACATCTCAGGGCCCACGAGTGGATGGGAGTCACTTATTTGTGATGACCTACAAATTTCAAAGGCCAAAAGCTGCATGTACAATACCTAGTTTGCAAAAACTAAGATTCAAAAGTTATGAGACGCATCTCATGTAGCTCTTGAACTTATTATATAGCCAAGAAAGACCATGAATTTCTGACTCTGCAGGCTTCATCACCCAAATGACTAGATATGGGTATATACTACACCACTCACGGCCAGAGTCTGTTTTAAACTGAAGTTGTAGAGACTGAATGAAGCCAGGGCATGCTATAGAAGTGCTATTCTACTGGGCCATCTCTTAGCACTTGAGTTTCTAAAACAGACTCCTAGATTCTTGCTATATAGCTCAGAATAGCCTTCAACTTGTGATCTTTTCTGTACAACTTTGAGTGCTGGGATTACAGGTATGTGTCTCCATGCCTTGAAACACTCTAAATTCAGATGAGCATGAAGTCAAATCTGACCTTGATACTTTTTACGACAGTAATAATCTCTAAGATATTATAATACTATAATCTAGAAGCAATTAAACTTAGAATTGATTTTTCTGTGAGGTTAAGGACTGATGATTATAATTTCCAAAAATCAACTTCAAAAATAAGTAATCATATTCATTTAATCCACAGTGTTAAAAATACATAGGAAAATTGTACATATTTTGTATAAACTCAATTTTGTATAAACATTCTATAGGATAAATACCAGAGACTTAATTGTAGGAACTACAAAGCAACATACATGATACTGAGCATAGAATACATGGGCTAAGAAATCTATATAGAAAGATAAAAAAGCAGGGTGCTGACCCTGTTTTCCTGAACAACCCCCCAATTACAATACTGTCACTCCCAAAAGGCATCGAGAAACATAACTCACGATTTAACAGCTACTGGATTGGGCAGGAATCCATAATCCATAGAATCGGCAACCTGATGATTTTCTGGTTCATGAGAGCCATGTAGTTGTTCTCCACTGTTAGCAAGAATCCAGTTGGGGCCCCAACCAACCCGAAATGAACGTCCCATGAATAGGGCCATGTCCATCAAGAGTTTCCCCTTGCCATATGTAACAGATTTTTCAAGAGGGACTAGGCCTGGTTGCCTGCGTATCCCCACTGTTTTCAGCTGAACCTCAGGAGCTGGGCTGGGCACTGTAAACACAGTGGCCAGCGGCAGAGGGACAGACCAGGGGGATGTGGATGGGACATTCATTAGAGATGAAGTTCTGGGAGTGCGACATTCTTGGACGGAGGCACTTGGTGAAAGAAAAGCTCCACTTGCAAATTTTGATTGCAGCAACCCACCAACTGAAACAAGGAGGAAAAGATCCTAAACGGCAGTAACAATTAAGAACACTAAAGGTGGAGATATTGCCTCAGATTTTACAATAATTACTCTTGTTTTGTTTTCTTGACACATAGTCACTATGTAGCTTATGTTCTAGAACTCACTAGGTAGTGGAGGCTGGCTTCACCACACTTGGCTACAATGTATCCCTGCTTGTCTTGGAACTCACTATGTAGACCAATTTATCCTTGATCCACTTGTCTCTGCCTCAATGAAGTTAGGTGTAGAGTATGCCACCACTGTGTGGCTTGTAATAATTACTTTAAAAAAAAAAGGTTTTATTTTATATTATATTGTGTGTAGGAGTGTCAATATGACTGCAGCTGCCTGTGGATGCCATGTGTCCAATCCCTCTGGAGCCAGTTACAGGTGGCTGTGAGTTGCCTGATGTGGGTGCTGGGAATCAAGGGTCCTCTGTAAGCACAGTACAAGTTCTCTGAACATTGAACCACTACTCCAGCTCACAAGAATTATCTTTTCAGCCATGAAATTATAGCAAGAAATATAACGATTTTATAAAGAAAAAACTGTGAGGTGTGGTGGTGTACGCCCTTAATCCTTGCATTTGAGTTCAATGCCAGTCTGGTCTACAAAGTAAGTTCCAGGACAGCTAGAGTTGTTAGAGAAACCCTGTCTTGAAAAAACAAAAAAAAAAAGAGGGCAGGGGGGAGAGAGTGAGGAAGCTGGATTCAGAAAAATAACCCCACCCCCACCCCCACCCCCGAGACAGGGTTTCTCTCTAGCTTTGGAGCCTGTGCTGAAACTAGCTCTTGTAGATCAGGCTGGCCCTCAACTCAAAGATCTGCCTGCCTCTGTCTCCTGGTTGTTAGGCGTGCGCCAGCACTGCTGGGCTCAAAAGTAACTTTCTAAATTCAAAGTTAGCAAGTAGTGAGTGATAAGACTGAGTAAGCCTGGGTAAAACTCAATGGTCATGTCCTTACTGAAAATCCCACATGCAATAATATTTAAAAAATGATGGATGCAACCTAAATGTTGCATGTTTTCTCTTATTGAGGGTCTTAGATGTTATAGATATTAATATTACTTATGTACTGATGACATGAAAGAAAAAAATGTCTGGGGATCAAAGCTGACGCAGGGGACAAAGAAAGGGGAAAAGGCAAGTTACTAACTATGAGGAAATGGAGACTATATATACTACAGGACACTATAGGGGCTTGAGAGAGGGAGGCTCAGTTAAAAGCATTCCTTGCTTTTGGCAGAGGATCTGAGTTTGGTACCCAGCACCAACATGGTTGCTCACAACCATCCCTAACTTCAGTTGCAGGGGTCTGACACTTTCTTCTTACCTCTGCAAGCACTGCACACACTTGTAACATTGCACATATATAGACAGAACACTTAGTACACATAAAATAGATAATCTAAAAAATTTGAATAAAAAATTTCTATACTTGCACGAACACAGCCTTATATATAATTAAAAATCAAAATAGCCAGACTGTGGTGGTGCACACCTTTATAATCCCAGCACTCTTGAGGCAGAGCAGTTGATATCTGTGAGTTTCCAGTCAGCCTGGTCTACAGACTGAGTTCCAGAACAATAAGAGCTATACAGAGAAACCCTGTCTCAAAAACTAAAGACAATAACAACAACAAAAAAGCACATGCACACAAAAATCCCACACATATCAAGACTCAAGCTACTATACTATAATGTTCAGTGCTACATCCGAGGAACTGTTACTAAATGATGCTATAATAAGTTAAAGGCATTTTATTCTTAGGATTAAGAGATGGCTCAGCAGTTAAGAATACAGTCTGCTCTTCTAGAGGACCTGGGTTCCCATCACCCACACGGCAGTTTATAAGTCTTTTATGATCTGATACACACCCTCACCAATGTCTGTGGGCACCAGGAACACAAGTGGTGTAGACATACACATAGGCAAAATTCATACACATAAGATAATTTTTTTTTGAGATGAGGTCTTATTAAGAAGCCAGATTCATCCTGAACTCAAATTCTCCTTTCCTAGTCTCTCCCGTGCTAAGATTAAAGGCATGCCCCACAATGCAGTCTCAAGTATTTTGAGAAGTCAAAACATATAATGAGCACAAACAACTAGTATGCTTCAAAGATATCATCTTGCTACAATCTCAGGCTGCTGTGAACTCATTAGACCAGAGATTTTGTTTGCTTGTTTGTTTTTTTTTTCAAGACAGGATTTCTATTTGTAACAGCCTTGGCTGTCCTTAAACTCCCTCTGCAAACCTGGCTGACCTTGAACTCAGGTCTGCCTGCCTGTGCCTCCTGAGTGCTGAAATTAAAGGCATCCACCACCATTGCCTGCACAGAAAATACTGGTGTAAGCCCCTTGATCTTTTATTCCGGTTTTAAAGTTTTGTGCATGCGCATATGAGGCTGCACCCTGGCACACACTTTTAGGAGTTGGTTTGCTCCATCTACCATGTGGGTCCTAGGGATCAAATTTAGGTTGGTCATCAGGCTTGGTGACAAGCACCTTTACTGGCTGAGCTTTTTTTCATTTTTCAAGATATGGTTTCTCTGGGTAACAGCTCTGGTTGTCCTCGAACTCACAGAGGCCTCTGCCTCAAGTGCTGGAATTAAAGGCACGTGCCACCACCACTTGACCCCTATTAAGCTTTTAAGGAAACATCAACAAAATTTCTACTGGTAGTTCTTTACCTTTCAAAGTATTTTGAAATTACAACTGCTTAAAGTGTCACTGATATTAATACTCCATAATCTTTTTTTTTAAGGAGATAAAAATTTAACAAGTACGTGTTTTTGCTTGCATGAGTGTATGCCATATACTTCAGTATCTGAGGGGCCAAAAGAGGGCACTGTGGAATTACAGATGGTGTTGAGCTACCGTGAGGAAAATGAAAATTGAACCCAGATCCTCTGGGAAAGCAGTCAATACTTCAAATAGCTGAATCATTCCTCCAGCCCAGTACTCCATAAACTATCACCTAGTAGTAATCCTATTAGGAAAAGTTTAAAATCTACTATGTGATTTACCCCCACAGGACTATTCAAAGGTTTAGGGAAAAGGAGTAACTTGAAGTTTAGTATCAGTGAAATTTTTCTAGGGAAAATATCCTAGAAAGCAGCAAGAGAATGAAAGGACTACATAAAAAGAACATGGCAACTTGTGGAATCTTCTTAGTATTGTGTTAGAATTTAGGACATTAGTCCTTAATCTGTAATTCACATTCACAAGTGACTAAAACATGTTCCTCAAAGAACACAAATGTTTTCATCATACAGAACTACTTTTGATGCTTAAGAAATTGTTACTGACTGTACTTGACCTTTTTGTTTTAAAATATTATTAATTTGTGTGTGCATGTAGGTTGCATACATGTGCCATGGTATGGTGTATCATGAATCTAATTGGTCTTAATAATAAAACCCTCAGACTGAATGTCCGAGCTCCTATTTCCTCCTGCTGTATATTCCTTGTTCTGCCCAGCCCCGTCACTTTCTGTCTCTACTTCCCTAGTACTGGGATTAAAGGTGCGAGTCACCACTGTTTGGCTGTTTCTTTTAAACTGACTCAATTTGTGTAGTCCAGGAAGGCCTTAAACTCACAATCTGTCTGCCTCTGTCTCCCACAAACCAGGACTAAAGGTGTGAGCCACCACTGCCTGGCCTCTATGGCTAACTAGTGTGGCTAGCCCCACACTCTGATCTTCAGGCAAGCTTTGTTACAGCACAAACAAAACATCACCACACTATGGTGTGCATATGGAGGTCAGAGGACAACTTGAGGGAGTCATTTCTTTCCTTCCACCATATGGATTCCAGAGACCAACCTCAGGTATTAGACAAGCACCTTTGTATACTAAGCCACTTACTTTACTGACCCATTTATGGCTTTTAAAGAAACTAATGTGTGTGAGTGCCTAAATGAATGTATACGTATCATGTGTGTGCCTGGTGGCTAGGGAGGCCAGAAGAGGGTGTCAGATTCTTTGGAATTGGACAACAGAGGGTTATAAGCCACTATGTGGGTTCTGAGAACTCAACTGAGATCTTCTCCAAGAACAAATGCTCTTAACTGTTAAGCCATCTCTCCCTTGGTCTGGCTGTGTTACGCCGGTAACCCTCAAACTCATAGCAATCTCCCTGTTTTGAGTAAGATTATAATGAATATTTAAAAATGCCCATTGTTATTTATATGGGTTTAGGGGTTCTGCTAGAGAAATCCATTCTGCTTACAAGATATGGAAAGCAGCAGTTTCTTGAGAAACAGCGCATGTTATACTGTACCTATTGAGAAACAGCGCATGTTATACTGTACCTATTGAGAAACAGCGCATGTTATACTGTACCTATTGAGAAACAGCGCATGTTATACTGTACCTATTGAGAAACAGCGCATGTTATACTGTACCTATTGAGAAACAGCGCATGTTATACTGTACCTATTGAGAAACAGCGCATGTTATACTGTACCTATTGAGAAACAGCGCATGTTATACTGTACCTATTGAGCGGGATTTTGATGAGTGGGAGGCTGAAATGGGGAGTCTAGGAGAACAGATTTCTTGAACAGTATCTCCTTTGGAGGGGAAGTGACTGAAGCGTTGATCCACCGCATCTACATCTTCTTCATCAACAAGCAAGGATGCCTTCATGATCTAAAAAAGGCACTATCTATAGAATGACTACTTCCCATAAATGAAAGACCATAAAAGAAAAATACAGTTTATATGAGCCTTAGTCCAGAACAAGTATAACAGTTTTGCGACCAACACAGCACTTCACTTCATGTGCCTGAAAAACTGAACTCATACGATTCTCATCTTGTATTTACTGTGTTCCACCAGTCCTGGCACACAGTGATTACTATTATTTGCTGAATAAATGACTTTAAAGTCAAACATAAGCCAAAGGCTAAACTCAGCTAGAAAAAGAGAAATTCAAGTATTTACTATGTTTCCAAGATTTCTACGTTTGAAACCCAAGACTACTCTGTCAAGCAGACAAAGCGATATTTGATAGAACTTAGTGCTGGCAGTTGTTAACTTTGTCATCTAAAGAAAGGGTAGTAAAGCTACAAAACTTGGCTGAAAAACAGATCTTCCGATTTTAAGCAGGAAAAACAGAAACCACCTGTGACACTAGCCTATTTCCTTCCATTATACTGAACTCTCTCTCAATAGTCTAAAATGCATAATCAAAGAAGAGGTATGATGTTACACAGATATTAAATATTAATTTGACTTTCTGCTATAGTAAGGATGGGCCAGAACGTCACCTGTAAGACATGTGGATTAATTCCCAGTGAAGATGCAATGTGTGTTGAAGCAGACACAGGCTCCTGATCCTCAGGCATGCTCTCTTCTAACACAGAATCCAAAACTGGCTCCTGGGTGATATCTACCATGTCACTGTCCAATTCCACAACCCTCCCTAACTGTTCGACTTCTGGGCTCTGGCTCTGCAGACAGCAAAAACAGAGAAGCAAACAGATTAGTGGTACATCAGATAAACTTTACTCAGAATATGATCTAGAAATATTCTGCATATTCTAAGATATGAGAGATTTGCTAAAAGGCTTTAATATTAATTGCCTCTCTAAGAATCTGGGACACAAATGGTTTATGGATCATCCTTCTGGAATTAGCACGAGGCAGGATCTAGGATCTAGGATCTAAGCCAACAACCATGCAGTGGTCTTTAGAGACAAAGGATATACTGTAACTCCCTTTGTTAGTAACTATAATTTCCTGATCTACATAGGGTTACCCTGTCCTCCCAATGACTAGGAACTGAAAAAAGAGGAATAACTATTAAGCATAGGCACTCTCTCAAATTACATTTAGTGTACAAATAATTACATTTTTCCCTTGTATTTAACGTGTTTTGTTTGCATGTATGTAGATGTACCCTTGTGCGCCTGGTGCTAGAAAAGGCTAGAGGACAGCCTTAAAAAACCTGGAACTGGAGTCACAGATGGCTATAAGCCACCATGTGGGTGCTGTGATCTGAATCTAGGTCTCTCAAGCCCCAATATTTGTATTTTTTGTTTTGTTGGTTTTTCGAGATAGGGTTTCTCTATACTATGGCTGCCCTAGAATTTGCTTTGTAGACCAGGCTGGCCTAGAACTAAGGCCTGCCTGCCTTCCAAATGTTGGTACTAAAGGCGTGCGCCACTATCGCCCGGCTATAAACTTGTAGTTAATAGTTTTAGTTTTGGAACGAACTCTTCTGAGTGACTAGAGTAACAAGTGCAGTGTGTGTGCAATCTTATGTGGAGTATGAGCAAGGTCCACACTTACTTTCCCTAAAAAGACAGTATTACAGACAACTCCAGTTCTTTTTATGTTTTAAATTTACAGGGGATGGAGAGATGGCTCAGCAATTAAGAACATTCGTTGTTCTTCAGAGGATCTGGGTTCAATTCCCAGCATCTACATGATAGCTCACAACTGTCTGTAACTCCAGTTTCAGAGGATCTGACACCCTTACACAGACAGACATATGTACAGGCAAAAAAACAAAAACAAAACAATGCTCATAAAATAAACTATTTTCAAGAAGTTACATTTACATTATAAAGCAATTTTAAAGACATACTAATGACAAAATAATTAATGATGTGCTAAAGAGATCGTCCAGTCAGTACCGTTTGAGGTCCTAAGTTTAGATCCCCAGCATCAATGCAAGAAGTCAATCACTGTGGGGCACACGTGAGAGGCTCTCTGGAGCTTGCTAGCCAGCTAGTCTAGCTAAACAGTAAGTGCCAGGTTCAGTTAGAAACCTTGTCTCGTGCTTGCTTCGGCAGCACATATACTAAAATTGGAACGATACAGAAGATTAGCATGGCCCCTGCGCAAGGATGACATGCAAACTCGTGAAGCATTCTGTATTAAGATCTCAAAGATGTAACATAGACAGTGAGAGAGGAAGACATCTATTACTATGGTCTCTATACATACCTGTAACACATGTACCACACACAAACCACACACAAGATAGCTTATGGTAAAAGGTTAAGGCTTATAAAATGGAAGTGCACTATAAATTAACTAATCCGATACATAATTGTTTCACAAATTTAAAACACACATAAAACCTAGTACAGTGTGCTAACAAATGACTATAATTTATAAATGTTTTCAATACAAAAAGTACTATGAATTATTTGTTATCAAGCTATAACTTACATATATGCTCCCTGTACAATGTTTGGATGATTTTTCAAGAGTACCTACTTTATGTTACATTATATTTTATTTTTTATTTTTTTTTTCGAGAAAGGGTTTCTCTGTAGCTTTGGAGCCTGTCCTGGAACTAGCTCTGAGTGCTGGGTTAAAGGTGACGTGGGCCCCCACCACCACCCAGCTTATGTTATATTTTAAACAAATGCTGTGCTATGGCAAGTATTCCTCTTTTTTTGAAGACAAGGTTTCAATGTCACTTAAAAAATGCAAGTTTTAGAAGAGCTGGAAATAAGGCTCAGTGGTTAGAATGTTGGCCAATCTTCCAGAGGACTCAGGTTTAACACCCAGGTTAATGTACAAGGCATATAAGCACTTCAAATGTAGACACTACCCAAAGACTGCTTTACTAAAGTTAGATAATGTTCCCTTAGCTTGGACTAAGGTCCCAAGTCCAGTAGCCGAGCATATTCCAGACTTGTTCAAGGACACAGATTGCTTTTACAACAAGCACTGCCAAAATGAAACAATGACTGAAGGTGAATTAGCATTTCACATCAGTCTCATGCTGTAAAATTGTAGGGATTCAGTGCTAAAGTAGGTGTCTAGTAAGAATAATCCTGGAATCCCATACATTCCCAAATATAATTGTTTTGTTTTTCAAGACAGGGTTTCACTGTAGCTTTGGAGCCTGTCCTAGAACTAGCTCTTGTAAACCAGGCTGGCTTCGAACTCACAGAGATCTGCCTGCCTCTGCCTCCCGAGCGCTGGGATTAAAGGCGTGCACCACCACTGCCTGACTCCTAACATGTTAAAACAGGGTAGCCCTGACTGCCCTGAAACTCACTATGTAGAACAGACTGACCTCAAACTCAAGATATTCACTCTCCTGTGTCCCAAGTGTTAGGATTAAAGGTTTGACACATCACACGTGGCCTAACAACTCATTTTGGGAGTGATGGTACTGGGAATGGAACCTAGGGTCAAGTACGTGCTGTGAGCACATGCCAAGTTGAGCTACACCCTCAGCCAGGGTTCCCTTTCAACAAACACTATGATATTCTCTATCATATCAGCAGGACACCATACTGGTTTTGGCTTCCACATTACCTGGTTCTTCCTATTTAACATCATGTATCAAAATTTATTATCATTATATATGTGTGTGTGTGTGTGTGTGTGTGTGTGTGTTTGATCTGACAGGTAGTGAAGCTATGAAAACAGGAATTATGGTTGACAATATTCTGTATTTAGTAACAAGCACATCAATTACTTAAGTTTCACATTCAACGAACACGTGCTTTGTGCTTTCCACCTAATAAAGTATCTGGCACACAGCAGAAAAACAAAAACAAAACAAGTGACTAAAAAAGGATAAAGACTGTGGGTGGAGATGGAAGGGGGCATGGCATCAACTTCCTGTACTACTTAACACAGGGAAAACCATCCACCAGGAAATCCAGTGGGAGGGTTTCATAAAATAACTAGATTAGAGACAAAAGGGACCCAGGATATACAGTGAAGAGAGCTGCAGATCAACGTTTTCTATGTTCCTGCTCACACAGCTGTTAAAGGGAGATGACATCACCGAGTATATAGACAAGCCGGAAAGGAAATACCATAAACCTGGGGAACTGGCACAGGTCTGGGAATCCCTGCGCATGGACTTAGTAGAGTGCACCTAAGAAATTTCAATAAATTACTCTAAAATCTTTTAAGAAATCTTGGCCAGCCGGTGGTGCACACCTTTAATTCCAGCACTCGGGAGGCCGAGGCAGGTCAGTCTCTGTGAGTTCTAGGCCAGCCTGATTTACAGAACAAGTTCTAGGACAGCCAAGGCTACACAGAGAAATCCTGTCTCAAAAGAGAGAGAGAGAGAGAGAGAGAGAGAGAGAGAGAGAGAGAGAGAGAGAGAGATCAGTGCAGACTAGACACTTCTTCAGAGTCAGAGAAAAGGAGTGGGGAGAACAACTCCTGAGTTCTATGGGAAGGAAAGGTATGTACAGGACGAGTTGACTCGGCATCAGCTTAACTCCCTTTCCTACAAGGTGTTTGATGAATTAGAAATATTACTTACAAGAATTATATATAAATTGATAATCTGAAAAACTGAGGGTAGGGTTCACAACAAAGACAGCATTTCTGTGTAGCTTGGAGCCTATCCTGGAAATCATTCTATAGACCAGGTTGGCCTTGATCCCAGAGATCCGCCTGCTTCTGCTTCTCAAGTGCTGTGATTAACGGCATGCATTACCACTGCTAGCTACCAGCAAGAAAGGTTTATTTTTACACTCAAAATGTAATCTTCTACATGTAATCAACATGATCAATACTTAAAATTCACCCCTCTTTATTCCAAGGGAAAAGTGAGATAACTCAAGATGTTCTTAAATTAATAAAGGAAGGAAGGAAAAAAGAAACTAAGAAAGAATATGCGATCAGTCCAAGATCAAATTTTTATAGTTGATATTATTCTTTCAGCCAATTAAGTTGCTCCAATACAACTACTGCAATTGCCCACTTAAAGAAAACTTGTCTTCTAACTATAAAGAGTATTTTCACATAGTTTTGTTTGAAAACTAGTTGTTAATAACACGGTGTTCTCTTTAAAAGAAATTATGCATTAGGCTTTCAAAGCCTTGTGTCTTGTATTTACATTCTAAAAATTCTGCATGAGGGATAAATCCTATATTATATTAGCTTATATTTGATTTTTAAATTAATAAGAAAACCAACATGTCTAATATCTGAAAGTAAATTCTGGCCACACCGTGAGCACACGCGCGCGCACACACACACACTGAATATTTAGAAGTCCTTTTATTTCAAGTCACAGTATACATAAATCTTTTTTTATTTTAAATTTTTATGATTTCTTTATCTTTTATTTTATGTGCATTGGTGTGAAGGTGTCAGGTCTCCTGGAACCGGATTTTCAGACAGTTGTGAGCTGTTATGTGGGTGCTGGGAATTGAACCCGGGTCCTCTGGAAGAGCAGTCAGTGCTCTTAACTGCTGAGTCATTTCTCCAGCCCCAGTATACATAAATCTTATCCTAAATTATGATACCTTTTTTCCTGGAAAAAAAGTTTTAAAATTGGAGATGGAGATCCGGCTCAGCAGTTAGAACATTTGCTGCTCTGCTGCTCTTTCGAGGTCCAGGTTTGGTCTCCAGTGTCCATACAGTGCCCACAATCACTCATGACACCAGCTCTAGAGACCCACGGCTTCCACGTTTTGCACAGGCACCAGGAGCACAATATGTTTTATATATATATATGCAGACAAAATATTCATACATATGAAAAAAAATTTAATTTGCTTTAATACTTCTTTGAATAAATTTACTGACTGAACATGTTTCTGAGAAAGCTAACTATCTTGACTTACTGAACTAAGGGTGGGAGTAAAAGCTTCATCTACCTGAGTGTCAAAAGGTTTCAGGTCTTTCAGTTTCAAAACCTGTCCAAACACCTCCATCAGCTGGGGAGAATTATTAAAAATTAAGTATGTCTGAACCCCATGGAACTGAAGTGATGGATGATCTAAGTAACCATAGTCAAGCTCTCTGGACTAGTGATGTAGTCATCTAGAAACCAGAAACTCCAGACGGCAGCAGTCCCACAGCAATTTCATTTACTGCAGTGAAGGATGATCAGCCAACATTCTCTCACCTGAAAGTTACAGATCATATAAAACTGTGTTTTCTTCTTGCTTTGTTATACCAGCTTTTTAAGGTACAAAGGCAAGGTATACAGACCACCTGGAAACAGAACTGAAACTAATGGATAAAAAGTTATGCTGTATAAATGTGATCCTTAAAATGCAAACTTTCCTGAACAGGGCAAGAAAAAACCCTTCCATCTGTGGTAAACTGGGGGATTGAGGGAGTCTTTCATCAGACTTCAGGAACACCTTGTAGAAATCAGTCTCTCTGGGAAGGACGCAACAGTGTGATGTTTGACCATACAACTCTGACTCCAGAATGAAAAGAATGTGCTATCTGTTCATTCTGATAGTTCAGGTAGTTTCCTGTGCCGAGTAAAGCAACTAATAATAATTAGCCAATCCCTCAAATGTCACCATGGAATAGGAAGGGTGCTCCAGAGCAGAGCACATAATGCATGTAAACATAACATCCCTCTCACTTCTGCTCACTGCAAACCAACTCCTTCAATCCCGGTGGTACCCACGTTCACTGTGTTCTATTTGTCCAGTTTGAATCCTTACCAGTTCTCTCTTGGCTAGAACTTGTTCTGAGATAGCTTTTGCTCTCAGCTTTGCGATTAGCCTTGTCTACTATACTGTCATTTTAGAAATTTAGATCCTTTTCCCAGTGTTTGATTCTGGTGACTAAAGCTGATTAATAACATATTACTAATGTAAATTTGTTCTGTTTACCTACAGATGAAGCTTTTCTTTTTCAGTCATAACTCAAAGACCTTACATGTTTATTAGCAGGAAAAAAATGGCTGATTTATTTAGAAAAGATTAAAAAAATATATGTGTGATAGGAGTCACACAGACACACACAAAAAAATGGATAAATAAAAATAAAACCATGTTTGCTCATGCAGAGAAAGGCAGATCTCTGAGTTCTAGGACAGCCAGGACTACACAGAGAAATCCTGTCTCGATCTTTTGGGAATGTCTTACTAGGTCGATCATGCTGGCCTCAAACTCAGAAATCTGACTTCCACTGCCTCCTACGTCATTAACAGATTTATTAGCAGAGGTTTGTAATAGCAATATTTTAAATACAACCAAAGTTATAAAACTTAAAAATCTGCTGGGTGGTGATGGCATACGCCTTTAATCCTAGCACTTGGAAGGCAGAGGCAGGCAGATCTCTGTGAGTTTGAGGTCAGCCTGGTCTACAGAGGTAGTTCCAGCACAGGTTCCAAAGCTATACAGAGAAACCCTGCCTCAAAAAAAACCAAAACCAAACAAACAAATAGATAAAACAAAACTTAAAAGTCAACCATGCTGTGGCGAAGCACACCTTTTAATTCCAGCACTTGGGAAGCCAAGGCCAGCCGCCAGTCTGATCTACAGAGCTAGTTTCAGGACATGCAGGGCTATACAGAGAAACCCTGTCTCAAAACACCAAAAACAAACAAAAACCTTAAAAGTCAACAGTTTCAAATTTCACATTTATCATAGCTTCCCCTTCCAGTCTCTACACATAAACGTGACACACACAAGATTCTCCAGAAAGTGCCTCCCCAGAAATTATTTAATAAATCATAAAAATCACACATTTGAGCAGCCAAAAGAACTGTAACATGGAAAACCCCAAACGTCCTGCTTTTAGCAGCTGAGAGGTAGAGGGTGTTTTACAAAGTCTCATAAATAACTCTTCTTAGAGGGAGTGTGTCAGTAAGTTAAAAATATTTCTATAACTTGATTGCATATAAACGACATCCAAATTAAAGTAAATCTCTTTTACCAGTAGGTATTCAATTAATTTACAAACCTTTCCCTTTAAAGGACAAAAGGTTGATATTGGTTTAACAACAGTGAAAAAGTGTATGATACAAATATTTGTAATAAACAATGCAGTCCCTTATTTTCTACACACTAAATAATTTAATGGCTTTTAAAATGATCTATTTTCATAAAGATTATTAAAATACAGTGTCATGAGTTTGAAATATAAGCAAACTTGAGAAAATGGAATTAAAAACTCTTATAGAAAGCTAATCTTTTAAAAAGCAATGGATCAAGATTTAAAAAGTAAAGATCAAGATCAGAGTGCACATCACGAAATCAGTAAAAGTAGGATTTACTTTGCATCAATCAACCCTACATAAGCAAAATTCTATCTCATGTTGACCACTGATCAAAAATTACAAGTCCAGATGAGAAAAACTGAGAATTACAATCTGTAGAAGAATGATCCAAACAGCAAGAGAATTCTTTAACTCTTGAGTAAATACTAGCATCCTGTACCACATCAGCCTCCCTTGGACGTATCAGGTCCCAGGACTGTGTAGCTGAAAAGCTGCGAGACTGCTTTGACGTCTTTATCACCGTTCCATTACATTCACTGTCCTTTCTCTACCTGAGGTGTAGGTGCAGGTTTGCCATTAAGAGTCATCTGGAAAGGAGCTGCCTGGCTTGCAGGGGGCAAAGGGGCAGTCTTCAACTTCTTTGAAGTAGTTTTGGGTGGGTGTTCTTCCTCCTCTTCATCAGAATCCTGAAGGCCATATTTAGAAAAATGGGAGACCTAGAAAGACAAGAAACGCAGCAAAGTCAACTTTTAACAATATTCTTTTCTATAATATCTACCTTTGAAAAAAAGACAAAGGGGAGAGATATTAAAATAGTTAAAGCAGGAGCTGGACAGATAGCAGCAATTCAAAAACACTGGCTGTTCTTCCAGAGGACTGTAAAACTTTTACCTCCAGGGGACCCAATACCCGGTTCTGGCTTCCAAAGGTACAGAGCACATAAATAAATGAATAAACAAATTTTAAATAACTAAAATAAAATGTTAATGGCAGCATGTTTTCTATGATTTTGACAGCTTTCAGTACACATAATAGTTGCTCAAAATTAAATAATATATGGTGTGAATATACAATGAATCAGGCATGCTGGTGCACATCTTTAGTCCCAGCACCAGGGAGGCAGAGGCAGGTGAATCTAGTTGACACCCAAGGCCAGCTAGGTCTACAAAGCAAGTTCCAGGACAGCCAGGTCTAAACAGTGAAACCCTGACTTGGAAAACCCAAACCAAAGCCAACCAATAAACAAGAGAGTTAAAATGCAATCATCCATGAATCCTGATATATACTACCTAACTGTTCTCTACCTACCCAACAGCCTTCAACCGACTAAATCCCCCAACCAGCCTAGAAGAAGAAACTATCGGATAAGACTATACAAAACAAGTAGCAGCCAAACTCTCTACTTTTAAAAGTGTTTGTAAATAAAAATTACAAGATCGGAGGTAAAGATACCTGCTGAAATATCTGATTTTGATTCTCAAGACCCCGGTACAGAGAACCCACTTCCATAGGCTGTCTTCTGACATGTGCTTGTACACTCTGACATTTTCTGTTCCCACACATTTGCACACACATATAAACAGAAACTGTAAAGGGCGAAAGATGCATCTATTGGAGCTAGGGAGATGGCTCAGTTGGTAAAGTGTTCACCATGTAGTAATGGGTACCCGAGTTCAGGAGATACTCCCTATCCCAACAAAAGAGGCTGGCATAGCCACCATAACCACAATCTCAGCACTGCAGAGGCACAGGCACTTGGGTCCTTGGAGTTTAGCTGGACAGTCAGTCTTCTTGGACCAGAGAGCTTCAGGTTCAGTAAGAGACTCTCTTTCAAACAGTAAGATTAGTTGGTTGTTGTGGTATATGCCTCCCTCCCTCCTTCCTTCAGGTGGTTTGAGATAGGGTTTCTCTGTGTAGCTTTGGAGTCTGTCCTACCAGGGTGGTCTCGAATTCACAGAGATCCACCCACCTGCATCTGCTTTCCAAGTGCTGGGATTAAAGGCATGCACCAACCCACTGCCCAGTGGTGTAAGCCTTTAGTCTTTAATCCCAGCATTAAGATAGCAGCACACAGATCTCTCTGAGTTCAAGGACAGCTTCTACAAACCAAGTTGCAGTTCAGTCAGGGCTACACAGTGAGACCCTGTCTCACAATTCAAATGGTAAGGTAAAGAGTAACAGAGGAAGAGGCCTGACATTGATAATACATACACCCACCAACGGTTTTGGAAGACCTACTTTACCAAGAGACAAAGATTTCTGATGAATTCATTTTGTGATGCCAAAAGTGGAAACTAGGTGAAGGAACTATACCTTAAACACCCAAGAACCAGTTTCAGGCCGGTACTCCTTGAATTGGGCTCCCTGCTTCCTTGAGACTGCTTCCAATCTCCCCTCATAATTGATATCAGCAAGTCGATCTGGGCTCTTTATTAAACACCGCGATGTTTTATCTGTTGGCCAAACTCCATCCAATGTAACTTCAGCCTTCCTGTGAAGTATAAACAGGCAAAACAAAAATGATTTATACTTACAAAAGGAAGTGTAACCACGATGGAGGCCTGAGTCTTTCTCTAAAATTTTAATAATACAACTACAATATGACCCAGCTATACCACTCCTGGCTATGTACCTGAAGAACCTTAGACATACAATGCCTGAGATGTGGTTCCAACCTAGGTATCTTATGCATGGAGAAAGAAGTGGTATATACACAAAACGGATTTTTTTCCCCCTCAAAGAAGAAAGAAATCATAGTATTTGTACAAAAATAAAGATCATTACATTAAGCAAAGTAAGCCAAACTCAAATACTGAATGCTTTCTCTCATGTGTAGAATACATATTTAATACATGCATGCAGTGTGTAGGACATGAAAGTAGAAAGAAGACGACAAAAGCAGAGGAAAGGGACTTTTGAGTTCAAGCCCATACAGGGTTGTAGCGTAAGACCCTGTCTAACCTCCATCACACCTCAAGCAATATATGGCAAGAAAATGCATTTAAAAAAACAACAAAGTTTAAAAATATCACACTAAAATAGGTTAAGTGTGCCAGCAGCAGAACAAGAGTAATACAGAAAACACACACACACACTTTTTATGTGGTTGGTGCTCACTCGGTCAGTAAAATTAAACAAAAGCAAAAGAAAATTGTCAGTGTTCAAAGCTCCTGAAAGCAGCACCTGGACACGTTACTATTAAGGAAAAGATGTGAATCCTAAATTTACAGTATATCATTACCACTTATACATTCAAATAAAAGTATAGAAAAAATCCAATTTAGTTATTTTTTATAGGTAAATAAACTCATACCTATTTAGCCCCTCACCCACAGGGGGCTTTTGGTTATCATCTACATAGACAATAACTTCTTTCCTTCGGATATGCACAATATCATCCAAATTTAGATTTGTCAAATTTACATCTCCTTCAAAATAGATGGAGCCATATCCTAAAATTCAGAGCAAATAGTTAAAAAAAGATCCTATATAAAGGAGCAAAAACCTCTTTTAATCTATAATGATTAGCAAGGAAGAATATGCAACCTGTAGTATCAATATTTTAAGCCTTCTAAAAATTCATCAAGTGGTTATCTGCCTCCTAAACACAGCAAGGATAGGAAAAGAGGAATGGTGTTACATTGTTATCAGATGCAACACCTCCAGTTTACATTTTTGCATTCTCAAATCTTCCCAAGTATCTGCAATGCTGCTTTATGAACAACTTGGTTCCTAATCTGCCATAAGAATTAAAATACTTGAGCCCTTTTAAAATACAGAATCATGGCTGGGTGGAATCCAGCACTCCAGAGGCAGATTTGGTCATACAACATCACAAAGTAAATTTATTAAAAAAAAATTACTGCAATAATTTTGTAATATGAAACTGAACCAAAGTATTAAACTTGGCATACCTTGAAGCTTCTTTAATTGTAAAGAATTATAACAAAACAAATAATTACAAGACCCAAACAGGTATGTCTAAATCCCCAAATGCTACATGGTTCTAGTCCTCCATGCTTTGTTGCTTGTCAGTGTTTCTATTTCAAGGAGGAGCCAAATATAGGAAAAACAGACCCTAAAATCAAGTGCTGCCCTTACTTACAAAATCAAGATGCAATCTGAATTATATTCTCACACCTAAACTCACACATACCTTTACGACCAATGGTGAAATCTGAAACAATGCATTCTCCCTTTTCATTCGTAATTTTAGCAAGGTCATCCATAGATGGAATAGTATAGTAACCAACTTTTGTGAGAACAATGCCTGCAACCAAAAGTCAGAAAGTACTGTAATTATCCTGGGGAGGACAGTTCTTAGTAATTTTACTTTCATATAAAACTTTTCTATAGAAAAGCTGGGCAATAGTAGTGCATACCTTTAATCCCAACACTCAGGAGGCAAAGGCAGGTGGATCTCTGAGTAAGATCAACCTATTCTACAAAGAGAAACACTGTGCCAAATTAAAAAAAAAACCAAAAAACAAAACAAACAAACAAAATGTATGGAACAAGTTTTTTTTGTTGTTGTTGTTGTTTTAAATTTTTCTTGAGACAAGGTCTAATTTATCACAGTCTGGCCTTAAACTGACTATGAGACTGTGAAGCTGAGATTGTGAGTCTCTAAGTCTCCTGACTCCACCTAATGAGATGCAGATGCAGAAAAATCCAGAGTTTTGAGAAAGAGAGAGCAAGACTCCAATTCCAATGTCCCATGAAAGAAAAATTAAAAACATTTAAAACGTGATGAAGTCTACTTAACCTTTGCTAATCTAAATTTTTTGTTTTGTGGAGACAGGGTTTCTCTATGAAACATTCCTGGATGTCCTATAACTCACTCTGTAGACCAGGCTTGTCTCAAACCACAGAGATCTGCTTGCCTCTGCCTCCCTGTGCTGGGATTAAAGGCTTTTGTCACCACCACCTGGCTCCCAACCAATTCTTTTCTTCTTCTGCTATATTAATTTATTCATTCTTATTTTATGTACATTGGTGTTTTTCCTGCATGTATATCTGAGTGAGGGTGTCAGATCTTGGAGTTACAGATAGTTGTGAGCTGTCATGTGTGTGTTGGGAACTGAACTCGGGGCCTCTGGAATAGCAGTCAGTGGTCCTAACTGTTAAGCTTCTCTTCAGCTCCTTAAGCTAAAATTTTTAAATTTTATTTACTATAGAGCCCTCTTTTTAGTGGGAAAATTCTATAATGTAGTAGTCAACAGACAATACCACAGTGAGGTCTTACTAATAAACAACCACTTGAATTTATAAGTTACATAGACAGGACAGTCACTTTGGCTGTAAAAAGTGGGCTCCTCTGATCACATCATTAATTATAAAGACAAGTTTAAACTATTTCAAAGTTTAAAACATTTGGTAAAACTGACCTGCTGGGTGTACATGGTAAGCATTATTTTCTATTTCTTCTCGGTCATCTTGTAGTGACTCATCATGGAAAGACGTTTCCTCACTGCTTCCTTCGAGTCCATTGCGCAAAGCAGCACGCATGTTCAAAGCAACAATGGTATCGTCCACACTGCCGCTGCTGTTATTTTTGTTTCCAGCACTCTCTGGGGTTTGAGGAATGGGTTTGGCAATAGGATTAGTGTAAAACCGTGATACAAGAGAATCATCATCTCCATCCTGCTGATTATTCTCATCAACAGGTTTGCTCAGGAAGCTAAATCTGAAAAGAGAGAAAAAAAATATTAATACTTTAGCCCCCAGCAACAGTAACGACAATGACAGCTTAATCTTTATTAAGTATATGACACTATTCTGGATGATTCAATAAAATTAATCCTCATAGTAACTGTGTGAAATACATGTAACTATTGTCTCTAACTTATAAAAAAGAAAATTGAGGCAAGTAACAATAATAGTAATAACCTTGCACAATATCACCAAGTTGGGAGTTCTAACTAGAGGAGAAGAGAAAATGTAGGGCTGGAGAGATGACTCATTAGTTAAGAGTATGTACCGCTTTTCTAGAGGACCTAAGTTCAATTCCCAGCACACACATGGTGGATCACAACTGTTTGTAACTCCAGTTCTAGGGAATATGGTACCCTCTCCTGATCAACTCAGCTACCAGGCACACAAGTCGTACACAGACATACAAGAAGTCAAAACACCCATGCACATAAAATAAAAAACAGGGCCAGGTGGTGGTGGTACATGTCTTTAATCCTAGCACTTGGGAGGCAGAGGCAGGCTGATCTCTGTGAGTTCGAGGCCATCCTGGTATATAAGAGCTAGTTCCAAAATAGCTAGGGCTGCATAGAGAAACCATGTTTTGGAAAAACAAAACAAACAAACAAAAACGTAAGAAAACCTAGCTCTAGATTTAATGACCTTAACTGTTCATTTTCAAAAGAATGAATCTGAACACTGTCCTCTTGCTGTGTGGGTGTGTTCTTGGGGTGAATTTAGGTCATCAGGCTTGATGATAAAAGCTTGTACACCTTGAGCCATCCCACCAGCCTGTCAAATCTTTTGACTAAAACAAACACAAAAATTATTTGCTACTATGTGAAAATAAATGATTAGTGGTTAATGTCAAGATAAAAGAGTGAGAAATTTTAACTGGTTGGAATGATGACTCAGCTTTTATAAGCACTTGCTGCTGCTGTTCCAGAGAGTCCCAGGGTTTGGTTCCCAGCACTCACAAGGAAGCTATCAATGGCTTTAACTCAGTTCCAATGGATCCCAAATGACACCCTCTATGGCCTTTCCAAACACTGCATGTATACAATGAACATATATATTTGTAGGCAAAAGATTCCTATACAAAAATTTAAAAATCTCAAAATTTGAATTTAAACTTTAATATTACAACCGCAAAGTTTGGAAATATTTTAATGATATGAAATTATCATTTAAAAAGCCCACTATTTTGAATAAAAGAATACCAAATAACCTCTATATATTCACTAATGGAGAACTAATTAAATTATCTTATATTCACCACAATGACCAAACCATTAAGAATTAGGGCATGGTGGAGCATATTAAAATCCCAATACTCGGGGAGGCAGATCTCTGTGAGTACAAGGTCTGCCTGATTTACAGAGGGAGTTTCAGGACAACCGCGGATACATAGAAAAACCCTGCCTGGAGGGGGGGAAGTTTTCGGAGGTAGGACTGGCAAGATGGCAGAGGGTAAAACATAGACTAAAAGACCCAAGTTTAATCTCTGGGACCCACATGGTGGAAAGAGAGAATCAATTGTTGTGGAATATCATTTTAACTGTATAAAGAAAGGTATATTGCATTTGTTTCTGCTTTGACTAAATAAAATTAACCTGGGGTCATGAGGCTGAGTCAGCAACTAGTTGACAGGAAGTGGTAGGAAGGAACTAAGCCTAGCGAGGGTTCTTAACTGGGAGCTGAGCATAAATATGGTCCCTCTTTTGGGAGATGCACAAGCAAGTAGGGGTTAGCTACTTGTTATTCAGCCTCTCTGAGCTAGCAGGATTTCAAGTCTACCTTTGTACCCAGAGTTCTGTAGGACAGAGATTAAGATAAAGTTTCCTTTAGTGGCCTTGGTAGAGCCAGTGCCTGAGAGAACAGATTTCCCACCTGGCAGCTTCCCAGTTGCAATTGTAGGTTGGGACAGCAGTTGCTTAAGGTGTAGTCACTGTATTGAATGCAAAACAAAAACTAACTCTACTCCTAGAATTGTAAATGCATACCAACATCACTGGCTATTTCATTCATTTATTCTGTTTGTATAGTTAAGACAGGGTCTCTCTACACAGCTGTGGCCATCCTGAAACTCCCTATGTTGACCAGGATGTCCTCAAACTCAAAGATCAACTTGCCTCTGCCTCCAAGTGCTAGGACTAAAGGTGTGCACCACTATGTTCAGCCATTTTTTTTTAATTTAAAGATTCACTGATACAATGTTTGAGTACTTTGTCTGTATGTATCAGGAGCTACTGAGTACCTGCCTCAGCACTCTCTCAGGGTTCAGAACAGGACTTCTACGACAAATGGAGACTGGCTTGGGAATGGGATCTGAGGAGAATGAACTGACTGACTTAGGCACAATTTTTCTACTCAAGTTTCTTAATACCTTAGGGGAAGATAATCAAGCATAAGGGCACATAAGGGCAAAGCATCAAGCATAAGGGTAAGGGCATAAGGAAGGCTAAGGACAAGGCATCAGACAAGGCATAAAGGTAAGGGTAAAGCTAAGGGTAAGAAAAAAGAGGTGATCTCCACCGAGCTTTCGGTTTATATGGGCAGACAGACAAGCTAGCAATCCCATAGATGGTAACAATGGTATCAAGCATGCATTTCACAGAGTCACAAGAAACCAGTGAATCTGACAAAGAGGCACAGAGTGGGTGTGGCTGTGAAGTTCCCATGTGGCAGGGAACACAGCCTTGGTAGTTATATTGACCTGTGGGATTGATTTGTATTAGCATCTAGCTGACTGAGTTAAAAGGAACCTCTTCTGGGGACCCTGTTTTTGACTCCAGCAAGGTGCCCAGGCAAGAACTTTTCTCTCTGAAGGTAATTTTACAACTCAGGCCTTTTTCCTGTATAAACAGTTAAATTCCTGGGCTGTGACATTTTAGTTGAAACTAAGGAAAGGGGTAAATACAGAGTATTAGTAGCCTATTAAGCCAGACCAGAAGACCAGTAGATTACCTTCCTGAGTCTGCAACTAGACATACTACTTCCTGTGTGTGTGCCTCGCAGAGCTCCAATAATTTTAAGGTTTAAAGTACTCAAGAAGTAGCCAGGTAGTAGCGGCACTCACTTTTAATCCCAGCACTCAGTAGGCAGGCAGGTGGATCTCAGTGAGTTCGAGGCCAGCCTGGTCTACAAAGCAGGTTCTAGCACAGGCAGGACTATCACAGAGAAACCTTGTCTCGAAAACCAAAACAACAACAACAACAACAACAACAGTACTCAAGAAGTAATAACATGGGCTGGAGAGATGGCTCAGTGGTTAAGAGTGCTGGCTGTTCTTTCAGGGGTCCTGAGTTCAAATCCCAGCAACCACATGGTAGCTCACAATCATCTGTAATGAGATCAATTGCCCTCTTCTGGCATGCAGGCATACATAGAGGCAGAATGTTGTGTACATAATAAACAAACAAACAAACAAATAAATAAATGGATGAATGAATGAATGGATGGATGAATGGCTGAATGAATAAATAAATAAATAAATCTTTAAAAAAGAAGTAATAACATAACATCTAGGTGCCCCTGAACTATATGTTACTTCTATTTTACCATTCATCAATCTCTATAAAGTAGAATCTTTGAAAACGAAACAGAACTATTAGGAGGAATATTTACAAATAGAATTCAGCTTACCGCTCTCCATTTTCTGGATACTCAGATGGTGAAGCTAGGTCTTCTGAATCATGGTTAACAGGAGAAAAGAGATTGCTATTGTTAAGATTTTTCAAAACCAACTTCTTGATGCTCTTTCTAAAAGTAGAGACCAAAAGAAATAGAAATAATTTAACATGTACTCATGTGTACCAAACATTGTTTTAAAACCTGGAGCACTCTTGTATACTCAAAACTCTCCTAATAAGCTGCATATATTAATTTTTTTTTAAGACAAGCTTTTTCTGTGTAACAGTATTGACTCTCCTGGAACTCGATCTGTAGATCAAGCTAGCCTTGTACTCACAGAAATCTGACTGTCTCTGCCTCCCAAGTGCTAGGATTAAAGGCATGTGCCACCACCGCTGGGCTGCATATAAAAATTTTTTAATTGTGTAATCACATCATACAGCCTCAGATATATTGTACTTATATTGAACAATAAAGCTGAGAAGATTCAGATTAAAATGGAAAATATTCTTAAAGTTGAGTGTATGGTACACATTTTTAATCCCAGCATTCAAGAGGCAGAGGCAGGCAATCTCTGTGAGTTATAGGTAAGCTTGGTCTACATAATGAATGAGTTCTATGATAGTCTGGGCTACATAGAAAGACCTAGTCAACTTATTGCACCCACCCATGCGGGGTGGGGTGGAGAGTGTCTATATACTGCTCTTGTAGAGATCTCTGAGTTTGACTCTAACTCCCATCACAACAGGAAGCTCACAACCATATATAATTGCCTGGATTTATAAAGACTCCCTACCTTTTCTGGACTCTGAGATCACTTGCACTCAAGTACACATAACACATACACACACTTTTAAATATAATAAAAATCCAAATATTTTTAAATGACTAAGTATAAGCCCAAAAGTAAGCCAGCAAACAGCATCCCCCTAAGAGTTCTAAGTCAAGTGCCTACCTTGGATTTCTGCCCTGACTTCCCTCAATTATGGGAGTATAAACTAGCCGTGTAAATCAAGTAAATCCCTTCCTTGCCTAAGGTGCTTTGGGTCAGCATTTTACCACAGCAACAAGATGGAAAGTAGAACAGTATCAAAGCTCATTTTAACTACACACAAGCATATTATCTTTGCCTTCAAAAATCACTCGTAATACAACATATAAAACACATTTTATATTTTGGGCTAAAACAATTTCCCTCATTGGGATGTGTGCATGAAGAAGGCAGTTAGGTCTTAGATGTTCAGCGTTACCACTTTCCACCTTATTTTGTTGAGACAGTGTCTTTATTTATCTTGGAGATAAGCAGACAGATAAGAAAATAACAGCAATCCATTTGTCTCTACCACTACAATGTACAGATTTTAGACAAGTATGTGATCTTCTATGAATGGCTTCTTAAGTGGGTGCTGGGGCTTTGAGTTCAGATCCTCATTCTTGTACAGCAAATGGTCTTCCCAGTGAATCATCTCCCTAGTTCTTGACCCATATAAAGATTTTGGTCAGGCGGTGGTAGTGCCTTTAATCCCAGCACTCAGGAGGCAGAAGCAAGCAGATCTCTGTGAATTTGAGGACAACCTGGTCTACAGAATAAGTTCCAGGACAGCAAAAGCTACACTTAAGCAACCTTGTCTTAAAAACCAACAAAAAAGAAAAAAACAAAACAACACAACAAAAAAAAATCACCACCACCAACAAAAATTTAGCTTTATTCATTTTATGTGTATGATGTTTCGGCTGCACCATGTGTGTGCCTGGTGCTCATAGAAGGCCAGAAGAACATTTTTGACCCTCTGGAACTAAAGCAAAAAATGTTTGTGAGACACTGTGAGGATGATAAGAATTGAATTCAGGTCCCCTGCAAAAGCAAGAGCAACAAGTGCTCTAAACCACTCTAGGCTGACCCCTGTGCTCCTTTATATTTGGGTTATTCTTGGGGGGTGGGGGGCGGGGGAGAAGATGGCTGTGGGAAGGGACTCAAGTTTCTCTGTGCAGCCCTGGCTGTTCTGTAACTCACTCAAACTCAGAGATCCGCATGCTTCTGCTTGTGGAATACTGGGAGTAAAGTATGCACCACCACTGCCTGGCCTATTTTTTTTTTCCCAAGACATGTGTTTTCTGTGTTGCTCTAGCTGTCCTGAGAACTTATTCTGTAGATATTCTGTAGACCAGGCTGGCCTTGGAACACGGGCATCTACCTGTCTCTGCCTCCTGGGTGCAGGGAATGAAGGTGTATGTCCCCATACTATTTTCCTAACACAGCTATTTTTTTTGTTTTTTTTTTTTTCAAGACGGGGTTTCTCTGTAGCTTTGGAGCCTGTCCTGGAACTAGCAATGGAAGATCACCAGGCTGGCCTCAAACTCACAAAGATCCGCCTGCCTCTGGCTCCTGAGTGCTGGGATTAAAGGCGTGCACCAACAACACCCGGCTTGTTTGTTTTTTGAAACAGGGTTTCTCTGTATAGCTTTGGAGCCTGTCCTAAAACTCGCTCTGTAGACCAGGTTGCCCTGGAACTCACAGCCTGCCCCTGTCTCACAAAGCTGGGATTAAAGACATTCACCACTACTGCCTGGCTCCTAACTCACATTTATGAAAAGGAGCTGTAATAAACTTAACATTTGCTGTGGCACATGCCTTTAATCCTGCAGAGGCAGGTCCTTCGATGTGAGTTCCAGGCCAGCCTCATATAATGAGTGAATTTCGGGACAGCCAAGTTACACAGAGAAATCCTGTCTCAAAAACCAAACTTAGTATCATTCATAAACAAAGAATTGTAAGTAACGAATTAAAAACAAAACCCACCCTTTACTGATTAAAAAAGCTACTACCTTTTTCAAAAATGTGTGTGTGTGTGTGCGTGTGTGTGTGCGTGTGTGTGTGTGTGTGTCTATCTAAAATAAACGTCTCAGAAATGAAATGCTCTGTCTCCTGATGCCAATAATCTGCTATGTAATTTTCTTCAGGTCCTTTCTCATCTCAACACTCTAATCTAAAACATTATTGATGTGGATTTCTCCTATGCTTAGGAATAGCACTTCCGTATTAGTTTCCTATCTTATTATTTTCTAATTATTCACTATTAGTTCTGTATTTACAAACAATACCTATGTGGCAAATCAGAAAAGAAATACAGATTCTTCTTAACCTGTTCTTTAATATTTTTTAAAGAAAATCTTTATTATACTGTTAGGGATCCAAAGAGGGCCTTATACATGCTAGGCAAGTGCTCAACCATTGAGCTTGATCTCTAGGTCTTGACCATTTGAGTAGTAAAATACAAAGGTAATAATTTTGCAAAAAAATAGAAAATAAAAAATACAAACATGTAAAATTAGAATCACATTCATCAAAATAATTATCTGAATGATTTACCTTAGAATAATTAAAATAGGTTTTATTGCTTAAATACCTGTATTTCTTAATATACTTACTTGGGCATGAATGCTCCATTGGCTAAGGATGGTTCATCATCATCCAGTCCATCAAACAGATGTGATTTGGCTGTACCAGTTGTTTGCAAAGCCTTTGGTCTGACTCTGGTGGCAGGGCGAGGTGTAAGTTTATAATGAGTAGGTGTGGTAAGAGCCTTCTGAGCTGCTGGATTGGTTGGTTTCAGCCTCTGAAAAGGAAAAGAAAAGCATCAAGGAAGCTTGATATGGTAGTTTACATCAGCAGTTGGTAGACTAAGGCCAGTCTGATTACAGAGAAGCCCAGACTTGCCAGGTCTACATAGCAAGGCATTGTTTCACTGTCTCAAAAAGAAGCATCGAGGAATGTTACAGTTTACTTCAAATGTGTGGCATGGATTTAAAAATATGAAAACTAGTCCAGGCTAGGGACTCACATCCTACTCATCTCCCGTCCCCCACATTTTGAGACAGGTCTCTCTAAATAGTTTTATCAGCTTGTATCTTGCTACTTAGAACAGGATGGCCTTGAACTCTTTGCCTCTCCAGTGTAAGGATTCTCCAGTGTGAGGATTAAAGGCGTTTACCAAGTTTTGTTTTCACACCTAATCCCAGCATTTAGGAGATAAAGTCAGGGGGACAGCAAATTGAGGCTAGACTAGGTTAACCAAATTTCAAACCTCATCTTTTGCTGAAGTATCAGCTCTCTTAGCCAAGGACAGTAACACCTAATATCGTGATCTGGGCTGATGAATACTTAGTAGGTAAAAGAACCTAAATCTGGTAATTGGAGCTTGGATCCAGGAACCCACACCGTGGGAAAAAAGAACCAACTCTTGAAAGTTATCCTTGGATACACAGGCACAACTGCAAATATACAAATACATAATCCCACAAACATGAACATACATGCCAAAGGCACACAAAAAGATGTTTTCATGCCCTTTTGTAATTTAGTGCCTTTGTTAAGAATATCTTAATTTCTATATTATACTTCAAGAGAAAAATATCACCTCCTCTTGAAAAGTCTCATCAAATTTACGCAACTACCTATTTACCAATCTTCTTATCACATCTAAAAAGTTCTGCTTGTTTTTGAGAGGCTAGCCTGAAGCTTATTTTCTAGCCTCCTGTGTGCTGCAACTGGTGTGCACCACCCATCATACAAGGCATATATTTAAAAACTTGTATCAATGCTCTCATAACATAAAAATTTGTCATTTAATGTCTATAGCTGTCCAAGTTCATTTCTGTTGCTAAAACACTCTGCCAAAAGCAACTTAAGGTAGACAGGCTTGTTTTAGCTTACGATCCCAGATTCTAGTACACCTAGCTGGGAAGTCAAGGCGGAAACTCGAATCAGCTGATCACCACATAGTCACAATCAAGAACAGAGAGGAATAAATTCATCTATGTCCAGTACTCTTAGACAGTCCAATGCTCTAAATTGAGGAATGACGCTGTCCACTTTTAGGCTGTGTCTTTCCATATCAATTAAGGCAATCAAGACAACTGCCTTGCTGTTAAGTCTACAGGTTAAACTTATCTCTGATTGAGACTCTCACTGAGACTCGATGCTTTTTGAGACACGAGATTTTTGCAAGCTGATTCTAGCATATTTCTGTCACTACAAAGATACTCTGTACATCCTCTGTACATCCAAATTCTTCTTCATCCCTTGAACCACAAGTCCACTTTCTCAATAAATTGTGAATCTATCAATACAAACAAATCATAAAGCAACGTTCTGGCTTCTTTCACGGCATACTTTCAAGGTTTACCCATTTACTCTGCTCCTTCCAATGGATAGCAATATTTATTATATAATGTTCTATTTACTTACTTATCAAAAAATTGGTTCCTCTATTATTCCATCTACAATATTGAGCTACAGTAAACTTAAATTCTCAGAGGTAAGCTCCCTTATAAGCTCATAAAGTTCCTTCTCTTGTTTTGCATCCTTAGTATTAAACATGATGCCTATCTTACCATACTTAGGCATCAGGCTGCATTGACAACAAAATATTCATCTAATTACAACTTAGATTGACACAGTACCAAAGTACTAGGGAGATGATTCAATCAGTAAAGTACTTTCCTTGCAAGAATAAAGGCCTGAGTTTGATCTCTAAAAGCCACATTAGAAAAGCCTTCATCCCAGCTCTGGAAAATTGGAAACTAAAGAACTCCTACATCAGAACCAACTGTTTATTCACCAAATCTTCACTTCTACTTCTCCCAAATGTGAAATATCAAAATGCAATGCCAATATACTTGGAAATACCTGTTAACTGTGGTCCCTTTGATAGATAAAACTCATTTTTAGTCTCTCTTAAGAATAATAAAAAAATTACCTCTTCTTTCTTCTTAGGATCCGACATAGGATTCCGGAAGAGAGGGGAGTCTCCAAAGGGTGAGTATGTGAGACTATTGAGGTGCTGCTGGAGAACAGCCTGCTGGGCAGCAGAAGCATTTGGATCTGTCAAAGCTATTCAAAAAAGAAAAGGATGGGGGTGGGGAGTTAAGTTCAAGGATCCAACACATTAGTATCAGAGAACTCTTTAAAGAAATGAAATCTTTAAATGTTCAGACCCACTCAATGGTATTGAGAGCAAACTAAAAGCATAAAACCATGAATTAAACAAAAGTAAGCAAAAATATGGAGAGCCATTTATTTCATAAGAAATATTACTTAAAAATTCACTATTAATCAAATACATGTAAATTAAAATAGCCTATAAAGACTGCTTTGTACTTATCTGCCAACAGCACACATTACAAAACAGTTATAGTTTTGATCTCTAAAACAAAAGTCAATTTTATGGCATATCCTTATAAAGCCCAGCATTATACAGGCTAGGACACAAGAATCAGGAGTTCAAGTCTAGTCTAGATGACAACAAAGTTCTAGGCTGGCCAGCTAAGTTAATTTTCTCTCAAGGCTTAAGGATGAATATTTCCTACCAGGCAGTGGTAGAACATGCCTTTGACTTCAGCACTGGGGAGGCAAAGGGGAGCAGATCTCTGTGAGATTAAGACCAGCCTGGCCTACAGAGTTAGTTCCCGGCTACACAGAGAAACCCTGTTTCAAAAAAAACCACAACAAACAAAAAAACTAAAACAAAAACCAAAATAGAACATTTCCCATCAGCCACAGAAAATTCAGAGGACAAAAGCAACAATAAAGATTATATTCATAATGTACAAAAATGTCATGTATAAAAAAATAGTAAAACCAGTGTAGTATACTTCTAATGATAAAGAATCTGATTTTCAAGAGAATCATTCCAAACATACTTGTCAAAGATTAAATCACCAAACATCTGAGCGAAAATAACTTTTCCTCTTACAAAGATTTAGAAATAGGCAAAAGTCAAAATATAGTAAGAATGCATATCAACACTTCTCATATCAAAACTCTACGTTCTCATAATGGGGAAAATGAACGCAGCAGCAACACCAGAATGGGGAGTTAGAGTTAAAAAAACAAAACAAAAAACTCATAACATAGTAGATCCATCTTAGTCAAACAAATTGTTAAAACTGGATGAATGCAGTCAGGCTTGATGCACAAACCTGTAAACCTATCAGGTGGAAGGCTTAAGGATTGCTGAGTTTGAGGCCACTTGGGATAAAGAGAAAGAGACCCTGTCTGAAACACACATAAAGCTATGCAATGTACAAAACTAAAAAAGAAGTTAATTACTGTTGCTATTAAAGGAATAGTACAAAATGGTCAAGAATTTGAGATCCAGAGGGGATAATAGTAAAAGACCATATAGTAAACCATCTGAATTCAGAAAAGTCACTAAAACAATTTAAGACTACAACAAAAGTCAGCCATGGTGACACATGACTGTAATTCTTCTACTTGGAAGGCTAAAGAAAATGGAGGTGTGAGTTCAAGCAGGCAGTGGTGGTGTATGCCTTTAATCCCTGAACTCAGGAGGCAGAGGCAGGAGGATCTCTGTGAGCTTGGTCTACAAGCTAGAGAAACCCTGTCTGCAAAAACCAAAAAAAGAAAATAAAGAAAAAGGGGCAAAAAAAAAAGATCCTGTCACAAACAAATGATAATTAAAAAAAAGACTACATATAAGCAAAAAAAAAATATGAATTACTTCTGTAACACGGCATCACCAATAAACAAAACAGTACTATTGTGTGAAGTTAGGCAAGGAGACTAAAGTTTCAGAAACAACAACCCCTTTGGTCCTGGGGATTGAAGCTAGGGTCTCATACATGCTAGGCAAAACACTACCAGGGTGCTATCCTTACCCAAAAAATTCATCATTTTCTTACTTGACAATCACATATCCCAGAAAAAAACAAAACAAAAACAAACTGATCTCTTAAAAACTGACCTATGAGTCACACTAAGTGGACCAGCTCATAAGAATAAAAAACAAGGGGCTGGAGAGATAGAGCAGCAGTTAAGAGAACTGGCATTTTTCCCCAGAGAACCCGGGTTCAGTTTCTAGCACCCACACAGTGACTCATAACCATATCATATGTAACTATGATAGGGCATCTGACGCCTTTTTATGGCTACTATGGGCAGGAGGTATACAGAAATGCATGCAAGCAAAACACCTATTTGCATAATTGCTTAAAAATCATCAACAAACCCAAGCATATTTAGGAAAATTTGTTTTACATTGCAAATATGAAAACTTCTCTGTATCACCCACCCACCCCAAAAAAGATATAGGGTCTGGAGAGAAGATTCAGCAGTTAAGAGCAGATATTGGTCTTCCAGAGAACCAGAGTTCAGTTCCTAGCACCCATATTAGGCAGTACACAAACACCTGTAATTTCCATTCCAGCAGATATGCCTCTTCTGGCCTACTTGAGCAACCATACACACTTAGTATACACTGGCACTAGCAGACAGACAGACACACAATTAAAAATAAAACGTCTTAAAATAAAAGGTATGTATGGGGGATATGGCTCACTTGCTACTCTTACGGAGGACCTGAGCTCAGTTCCCAGCATCCACTTGGTGACTTAGAACCATCTATAAGTACAGTTCCAAGGAAACCAACACCCTCTTCTAGACTCTGCAGGCAGCAGGTTCACACATGGTACACATACATCCATACAGCAAAACATTCATACACATAAAATAATCTAAACATTTTTTTGAAGATACAGATAAGAAAGCTGCCATGTGAGCAAAATTTAGTGAATAAATACTAGTGAAACTACTACTGGTATTAGATTTTAGTCGTAAGAATTTGAAAACATATCAAAGAGTTAAATTATGACCAAATCATTTAAGGGGTTGAAAAAACAAAATCATGCCTTTTTAATGACGGAGAAATTTTTTCTTTTTCTGTATTGGTTTTTTTATTGTTGTTGTGACAGGATTTCTCTGTAGCTCTGGCTGACTTGGAACTTGTTCTTAGACCAGCCTAGCTTCTGCTTTCTGAGTACTGGGAAAAATAGTTCTAGCACATCAATTCTGCTTGGAGTTAGGAAATAAAATGCAACATTTGGGTAAAAATTTCTAAAGAGACAAGTTTCGATTATAATGAACCAAATGAGGACACTGCACTAGAACCTACAGGGATGGCAGCACAACAAAACTGAGGGCGAGACCTCTCCAAATAATGGCTGAGTATAACAAGTCTAGCACCTTTTAATTAAGATTTTATTTTGATATGAAGGTAGACATTCTAAAAGTTAATAATTTTTAAATGGGCAATAATGTACACCTGCATGTCTAACATTCCCAGCACTTAACAGGTAGAGATAGAGAAGATCAGGAGTTTAAGGCCAGTCTTTGTTACACAATATGAGTTACATATGATCATCTCAAAAATAAGGGGGTTGGGGAAACAAAACACCAGATTTATTCAAGTAGGACTAAAACACAACAGAAGAATAAATGTATAATCCATAGGAGAGTCCATAGAGGAATATAACTCAGCTGGCAGCTTGTCGACTTTCTATAAAGTTCTTGGTCTGGTTGATCCCTACACGACAGTATCAAAAGGGTAGAGTGGCACACTCCTATAATTCAAGTACTGGAGATTGGAGGCTGGCGGACTACCTATTAAACTATTCACGGTCACTCTCCTAACTTCCCTGATACTCAACAGATAGACTACACAGTCACAGAGCATGAAATAAGCTCATGGAAAGAACAGAGAAATGGTATTATCCATCATCTGAGAACTAATATTCTATCATTTACGGAACTTTTGAGTATCTGTTTTAAGACGACAAATTGAATAATGAAAGATGCTGGCAAATACAAGCACAAAGTTGCCAGTGAGGTTTAAGTATTTTATTTTTAAATGTGAAATGGAAAAGATCACAAAGCAGGATCAAAATTTAAGCAATCCTAATAAATTAAGGAACAAAAGGTACCTGAAATTTTTTTTAAAATTTATTTATTTATTTAGTATACAATATTCTGTCCCAGGCCAGAAGAGGGCACCAGACCTCATTACAAATGGTTGTGAGCCACCATGTGGTTGCTGGGAATTGAACTCAGGACCTTTGGAAGAGCAGGCAATGCTCTTAAACCGCTGAGCCATCTCTCCAGCCCGAAAATTTTAGTATAAACTAGCAAATCCAGAGTTTCAAGAAAAATCAAAATCTAAAATCAGATGCCTGAAAAGAGAAGTATTCAAGAAATCCTTGGGGTTCCTTTGACTATTATAGGGACCTACGTAACTGAGGATGGCTCTCAACTTGCTAGGCAGCTAGAAATACCTTAAATTCTAGATCCTTGCGTCTCCTCAAGTGACACTTATAAGTGGGTGCCACACTGCCTGGCTTTCAAAATATTTTTAACACAAGAACAGAAGACTAAGTGACACGTCATATCAACTATCAATATAAATACAGGGGGCCGGAGAGTTGGTTCAGCAGTTAAGAACACTTGTTGCTCTTACAGAGGACCCAGATTCAATTCCCTGCACCTATATGATAACTCAGAACTGTAACTCCAGTGCCAGGGGATCCAATGCCCTTTTCTGATCTCCTTGTGAACCCAGTGCATACTTGGTATACTTACATACATGCAAGCAAAATATTAATACACATAAAGTAGTGTCTAAAAATTTCAAATATATTTCCATACTTGAAAAGAAGAAAGGGGGAAAGAGAAGACTAGGGAAGGGCACTGATAACTCACTTGATAAAGAGAATTAAGGAAACTATCACTTAGTGGACAGAATCAGTACACACAGCTTAAATGTATAATGATCTCAAAATGTAGTACAAGTGTTGGGAGAAAATAGTCATATAAACTCATTCCTGGCTGAGCAAGATGGCACGTGCCTATATTTGGGAGGCAAAAGAAGGCCTGTTCTACAGAGTGAGTACTAGGACAGCCAGAGCTACACATAGAAACACTTCTAAAACTAACAACCGAAGAACAAAAACAAAATCAAACCTCCTTTTGGGGGCCAGAGAGATGGTTCAGCATTTAAGAGCACTGGTTCTTCCTACAGAGGACTTAGGTTTGGTTCTCAGCACCCATAGGGTAGCTCACAACTACCTTCAATTCCAGAAAATCTGATGATCTTTTCTGGCCTCCACAAGCCCCATGCACATACAAGGTATATGGGTATATGCAAGTCAAATATGCATGCACATAAAATAAAATTATAAAGTCTTTAAAAAAATCCAACTAATTTCCTTCTAACTCGCACTATTACTGCCAGGTGATACTAGATTTTCTAGTGACACACAGTTTATATAGATATTTTAACACTAAGATAACTTTTTGTTAGAAATAAGGTGGAAGATACTATAAAAACTAAGGAAGTATATTCACATGAATGAAGTACATAAAATATCTCAACTGATAAAAAGTAAAACTTAGGAAAATTAGTGATTGTAGAACATTAACACTAAGGGAATAAACAAAACAATAGAGATAAGTGAACTAACACCTTTATTTTTAATAAGTTAAATTTATGTATATTAAAACAAAACACAGCATACGAACACATTACATAGTGAAATAAACTTCATCATATGCTAAATAAAGTTAAAATAATAACAAAATGATTTCTAAGGAGACCAAGCCTAGGAATGAGGTGACAAGGAAGGCCAGAGTCTAAACCCTTCTATATTACATGGGTGTTTAATGATGTGCATATGCACACTGTTTTAGTAGAGATTTTAGTAGAGAGGGACAGTAAAAAAAAAAATCAAGTCAGCAAGCTAAGTAATTAGCAAGAAATAAACTGTAAAGCCTTCTAAAGTGACTGGCACTTACCTACTGGGGCCTGGGGGGCGCCAAAGCCCAAAATGGCTGTCGTAGTATTAAATCCAGGGGCCCCAAAGGCTCCTGTGCCAAGAGGCCCTCCAATCTTAGGTTGGCTGTTTCCAAACAAAGATGCCTGTCCAGCACCAAGAGCTATGGAGACAAGAGGAAAGAACAAGTGCCACAGAAGATCCTTTGACTACTGTGCAGCGGTCAGTTACTTAGAGATACAATACATTGGAAGTTCATCAGGAGCAGTCATTCGAGGAAAGCACTACTGCGGTAGACACTGACTCACACCAGGCACTGGACTGGGTACAGCAGAGGCAAAACCATCATTCACTGTGTTAGTTCCCTCAACTACAACACGTGACAGATAACTTATGTTTCTAATAGTTAAAATGAATACATTTCTCATTGCATTTCCAAGAAACATGGTATCTATCAAACACACAGACTATTAACTGATATATCTAAAGCAGGAGTACTTGTTCCATTTGAGAGCAAAGTTACAAAAGTTGTGATAGAAAAAAGGGTCAGAGCTAGCTATGTCTGACAGAGTCACCAAGACATCAACATTAACTAAAACTCTACTAAAACAGATTTAATTAGTTAAATTAAAAAAAAAACAGTTCCATGTGTATTTTAGTATTTACAAATCAATATACTTAATTGATCCAATCACAATGCCAGTTTACAAAAATGATTTTTATGTGTATGTGTGTTTTGCCTTGCCATGTGTGTCTATGCAAGTCTGGTACTCATGGAAGTCAGAAGAGGTCATCAAAAATCCTGCAACTGGAGTTGCAGATAGTGGAGAGCTGCCAGGTGAGGAACTGGGAATCAAACCCAGGACCTCTGGAAAAGCAGCAGTGCTCTTAACCACTGAGCCTCAATGTAAACATTTTAAACTGGCATATAAACTATAGAAAATCAAATTATCTCCTTTGAATGGTTAAAAAAGAGTAACACTTTTAATTATATTATAAATCTCCTGGAAACAACTTTAACCAAACAAACTCGTTTTTCTTCAAAATGCCCAATGTAAGAATTAAAACATATTCAAGTTTTAACAGGAACTAGACTGGTTTGAATAAAAGCCCATTCCTCTACCTAATCCTGGAATTACAGATATGCACCAGTATTATCTCAGTGGTTATGAGCACTTGTTGCTCTTATAGAGGACCCAGGCTTGATTACAATACCCACATGGTGACTCCACTTAGACTCTCTTTTTGACCTTTACAGGCACTAGTCATGCACATACATGTATGCAGGCAAAACTCATATACGTAAAGTTATAAACAGATCTTGAAATTTTTTAATGTAGAAGAGAAATTATTTTCTATTTGTAATTATTTGGTGTCTCTGTGTCTGGGGATACAAATTCTACTTAGAGAAAGACTGGTCAATTTAACTTAAACATACAAAAAAAAAAAATCTAAAAAAAGACAAAACCCAAAGACCCATGTACTAGACAAATATACTTCTACTGAGGAATGAGTTTGAATCTCCATCACTCAAAAGGAAACTGCAAATGACACCCATTTACCTCATGCTTTCCCCACAAACAGTATTAAGCTCTATAGTGTTAGTTTACATATAATACCGTGAAATGGAAAATTCAAATTTAAGAACATGTTCTTAAAACTCAGTCTGTTTTAGTAAATATAAGTCATAGAATCTATATTTGCTTGACAGCTTGTACTGCACAAATTTCCATATATAATTTATTCCTACTAAAATTCAAAGTGTAAAATTCTTTACTGATTTTGTCTTTTACTTTATTTATATGGAAAAGGCATGAATAAGGAATATATAGCAACAAAAATGTGATCTGTAAACTATGAAGAATAAGGCAAAATATTGAAAGTTAAACTATTAAATTGTGAAATTAAGAGATAATATTAGAAAAATGGCACAGAATATTTTATTATTAATATTTTTTAAACGCAGGGATTCTATTTGTTTGTTTGATGTCCAGTGGTGTTTTGCCATGGGTGAAACGTCCTCTGGAACTGGAATTACAGGTAGTTTTGAGCGGCCATGTGAGTGCTAGGAGGTGCTATCTCTCCAGCCCCACTACAGAACATTTTAAAAGCCTGAACTAAAGGCAAAGGACATTGGTAATCATACTCCTCAAGATCTGGATTACATTTCAAACAGAAATGTAATCATACAAGAATCAAACTCAAACATGAGAAAAACTTGCATATAAATAAAATTAAATGACTGACAAAAGAATCTGAATGGAAATACAGATAATTTTGTGACTTTATAATGGTCATATGGCAGAAACAATGCTTTCATTTTTGAGTTTGAAGGTTTTCTCAGTTAATAATATCAAGCTCAGCTATGGGCAAAGCTGTATGCTCCGAGCATGCTTAATGTAATCGAGGAAAAGTTATGACGTTTGGCAGGTTAACTGTATTAAACACAGATTTTCAACTGATGATACAATTATCAAGATGTGACCAAATTATAAGTCACTGGGATACTGCATGGCTAAACTAAATTCTCACCCAAGTCTTATGTTCATTCTCATAGACCCTTTGGAGATAAAAGCACCTTTGGTAGTAGCACTCCTCTGTCATCTAGTACCCAACGGCAGAAGCAGGACAGCAATTGAAGCCCAGGTGTGCTATAAGAGATATTGTTTAAAAATAACAAAGAGTGGGTGGGAATGTAGCTCAGTTGGTAGACCTCTTCTCTAATGTGTATTAAACCTTGGGTTGAATCCCATAGCACCAAAAAACGGTGTGTGGCAGCACAGGCTTGCCATTCTAACATTTGGAGGAGAAAAGTCAGAGGATCAGACTACTCCTTTGAGGGGCTCAGGCCACGGTGATGCACACCTTTAATCCCAGTATTCCAGAGAAAGAAAAAGTAAGACAGGTCTTTGAGTTCAAGACCACCCTGTTGTTCTAGGACAGCCAGAGTTACACAGAGTTGCTGTCTCAAAACAAACAAACAAACAAAAAGAAGCCAGGCAGTGGTGGTGGTACAGGGTTTTAATCATAGCACTTGGGAGGCAGAGGCCAGAGGATCTGTATGAGTTTGAGACTAGCCTGGTCTACAAAACAAGTTCCAAAACAGCAAGCCAGCCAGGGCTACACAGAGAAACCCTGTCTCAAAAGAAAGAAGAGAAGAGAAGAGAAGAGAAGAGAAGAGAAGAGAAGAGAAGAGAAGAGAAGAGAAGAGAAGAGAAGAGAAGAGAAGAGAGAAGAGAAGAGAAGAGAAGAGAAGAGAAAAGAAAAAGGTGGGAGAAAAAGGAAAAAAGGGAAATTCAAAGTGGCTTGTTGTGGTAGAACACATCTTTAGTACCAGCAAGTAACTCATCAACACAGAGCTAAGGAGTAGACTTTGAAACAAGTAACCAAAAATAGCCAAATTATCACAAAGCAGAGGCAGGAGCATAGAGCGTAGACTTTAAAAGCCCTTTTAAGGCCCAGCATGGTGGAACATGGCTTAAATGCTAGCAATCAGGAGGAAGAAACAGGTAGACCTCTCTGAGTTTGAGGCCAGTCTATTTAGGGAGTTTGCAAGACAGCTAAGGGTTACATATTAGATTCTGTCTCAAAATAATTAATTTAAATTAAAATTTAAAGCTAAAGGCTTGCCTGGGGTAAAAGGTCAGTTGAAAGGAATGCTTCCCCAGCAAGTAAAGACCTGGGTTCAACCAAATGCACCCAAATGCACACTACCCAGGAATCTAAGGCATTATTGCTTGAGACCAGAAGTTCAAAACCAGATTGGGAAAAAATAGTAACACAAAAAGGGGAGGGTGGGTGGAGATAAAATTCTACCAAATAGCAATTAAAAACAATAATATATACATAATAAACATAATTTATGATTTTTGTTTTTGTTTTTATTTATTTATTTATTTTTATTTTCTTCGCTCCCTTCTGCCCTGTTCCATGATCCCCACGCTCCCAATTTACTCAAGAGATTTTGTTTTTTTTCTACTTGCATAATTTATTAAAAATAAGTCATGATTGCCAGGTGGTGGCGGTGGCGCAAGCCTTTAAACCCAGCATTCAGGAGGCAGAGGCAGGGCATCTCTGGGAGTTCAAGGCCAGTCTGGTCTACAAGAGCTAGTTCCAGGACAGGCTCCAAAGCTACACAGAAAACCTGTCTCGAACCCGCTCCCTCCCCCAAAAGGCATGATCAAATACATAGAATAGAAAGATTCAAACAACCAACAGGTTTACATCACTAAACATTGGAATACACAAATTTCCACTACCACATGGGCAAAATGAAGATCAATAAGGGATCTTAGGAATGTTATAAATACTGGCTGTACTTCCAGAGGTCCAAGGTTTGGTTCCCAGCACTCACATGGCAGCTCACAACCACCTTTAACTCTACTTTCAAGGCTCCAGCATAAGTGTCCTCTTCTGGCCTCTGGGAGCACATGCATGCAGGCATACAGGCAAGCGAGACACCCATCCATATTTTAAAAAATTAGAGACCCAATAAGCTCTTGTGATAGCATATGCTATAGTAGTCTCAGCTACATGACTAGAAAGTTCCCAAGCCTGGTAGTTTGCAACCATGCTTTCAAAAAACATAGAAAGAATCATGGACAAACTACAGCTAAAAGGAAAGTGAGATTCCTTTTCAAAAAGAAAAAGCCCAACAATACAAAAAAGGTATGGAAAAAACACAACAAACAAGGTAAAAACTAATAGAAAATGGCAGTTTCTGCAAGACAAATAAAAAGACCAACTAATAATGTGCATCCTCTAGATAGAAATTTTTATGTGTGTTTGTATTTTGTCTGCATGTACACCTGTGTGAGGGTGTTGGATTCCTCTGGAACAGGAGCTACAGACAGTTGTGAGCTGCATGTGGGTAATAGGAAATGAACCCTGGTCTCCTGGAAGAACAGTCAGTGCTCTTAATCACTGAGCCATCTCTCCAGTACCCCCAATAGCAATTTTAGTTTTACTTATTAATTAAATGGTAACATAAACACAAAGTTAAGTAACAGAAATTTTCATTGAGGGGAATTTGCTATTAATACCAAAAAAATGCCAACTACTGATGGTAGTGGAAAGTAGATAAATAAATGTGAGATAAATAAAAAGTGAGATATATAAATGTATATGTATACATTTATATACACACACACACATATATGGCAAATGCAAATCACACCTTTGTACACACATACATTGAAATATTATTTAAAGCCATTATTTTGAAATGAAATCTATACACATGGGCCAAACCAAAATAAGCTGTTAAAATAAAGAAAACACAATGAGATACAAAGCATAGCACACATTTCAAAATTTCAGAAAATGGTTATTATCTTACTATGTACAGTAATTTTCAGATCATTCTCTCAAATCCTGGTGGCAGCCCAAGACAACAATGTATAACAATGACATTTCAGCCTTTGGTCTAAGCTAACCCATAGGTAGTCTTCCCTTTGAGATCCTCCTACTCAGCTCTCACTTTTCCTTAATAAATCTGCATTTGCTCTGCTACAAAAACAAAATCCAAAACAAAAGTCACTCATGGATAATGGACTAGTGGAATAGGGTGGATCTGTGGCACAGCATTTTGCTACCATGTATACAACCCTGGCTTTAACCCTCAGTAATATAAAACAGCCCAAGTAAGGCACAACTAAATATGCCATTAATATCCCTAGATGTCTGTACAAATGAATGTGTGTAAGCATAGTTGAGTATGGTGATCCACACCTTTAATCTAAGCACTTGGGAGGCAGAGACAGGTAAATCTCTGTGAGTTCAAGGCAAGCCTGATCAACAGAGCAAGTTCTAGGCCATCCAGATTTACATAGTAAGACTCTGCCTCAAAAGCAAAGAAAGTCTCAAAATAAGAAAGAATTAAAAAGGTTAATAGTTCAAACGAGTATAAAGAAAGTCTCTATTAAGGAGATGGCAAAGGAAAAACCATACCACAAAAGAAAACAAAAATCAAGCTGTGGAAGCAGAGATTATGAAAGTAAGTAGTTGCAACTAAATTACTGTACCAAAAATAAGAGAACTAGGCAAAGGAAGAAAATATGTATGCTTAAACCACATTTTGTTATACATTTAGAAATAACCACCTTTAGAACCCCTGCCCAAGTTACTGAAAACAGGAAGACAATATTTTAAATGTACTAAAAATTAGCTATTAATAGGAGGAAGAGGGCTGAAAGATAAAAAAAACTGAAAGGTATGCACAAACCTTGTACAACAGAACATTTCTGTTAATAAGCACAGCATGTATTCTCTAGTCTCTGTCTCACCATGACACTTAACTGGTGAATAATTCCACATCCAAAGCATTCATATAAAGTTAAGAGATAGATAGGGATTTAATATTTACCACTATACTGAAAATTCTCACATTTTAAACTAAAACTTCCAGCTAAAATAGGACTAAGGGGGAACAAACTTATGTGGAAAAGTTAATTTTCCTATAGCTCAAAAATTTACATTTTGTGAACTTAAATACGAAAGCACTAACGTTTTAGGACCTGGTAAAACTTAACTGCTGGAAATGCTTTAATAATTTTATTTGTAAAAATGAATCTAAGCCTCTTATTTATAAGTATATAATTGTAAATTATATTCATAAGATCAAATTGTATTACTTCTTAAAATTCATACAAACACTTTCTTACCTGTTCCAAATCCTGTACCAAGTCCAGTTCCCAGAGTCCCGGGTGCGGGCTTACTTCCAAAAATACTATTCCCACTGTTATTTGTGCCAAAACCTAAGGAGGAAAAAGAATGAGTACATTATAGTTTTAAAACAATTCTCAATTTTCTCTAAAAGGGAATACTAACACAAAGACAATTGACCTTAGGCTTTGTATCCTTAAGTTATTAATACTAATACTTATGAATTGCAAATTATCAGTTACTATAACTTGTTAAAAAAAATTGCAGTTGCAAAGAAGTCTTTATATTTACTTAACTGCTTGGAATAGAGTAATACCCAATAGCAAAGCAAAGTACACATCTTCATGTTTGAACTTTGTCAGGCTGAGTCAGGACATGGTTCAGGCTTACAAACACAAAACTTTATTCCCTGAAACTTTCATTAAAAAATGAAACTGTCAACAAATAAAGTTTATTGAATCTAAAGGAATAGAAAACCCATAAAAATCTCTATAGAAACACAAAGAAACCCTGTCTGGAACCTTTCCCCTATGCGCCCCAAATCTCTATAGCAATCTTTGCTTTAAACTAATAATGGATCTGACACAGACATTAATGTATGGCGGATTATGTGAGGTTCTTTTACAATGTCACACTCAGTTAATTCATACAAACAAAAATGGCTCAACTAGCTACTTTTGGGGGTAGGGAAGCTTTTTAATGAAGGTTTCACAGAACTCGAGCTAGCCTCCAAATAGCTAGGCACTAATAGTGGCTTTTATTATCTCTGTACTTTTCAAGTGTTGGGGTCACAGGTATGCTCCACCACTACTGTCTCTACACTATAAAGAAAAAAGTGACTGGGGCTGGACAGATGCTCAATGGTTAAAGCCAATGACTGCTCACTCTTCCAGAGGACCTGGGTTCAATTCTCAGCACCCACATGGTGGCTCACAACTGTAACTCCAAGATCTGATGTTCTCACAGACATACTTGCAGGCAAAACACCAATGCACATAAAAGGAAATAAATTAAAAAAAAAGTATAACCTCTGAACAGCCTATCTGGAGTGCAACAACTTCTTCCTTTGTCACTCTCCTTCACTCTAACTTGCAATTTGAGAAAATCTTATTAATTCCCCTTTGAAAATCTACAAATATAAAGTTATCAATAGTCTACTACAATTTACTTTTCATTGTTAAGGTAACAAAATTCTAGAATCCCTTTTGAAGACTTATCAACAAAGCAAATCATGAATACATCATTATTCTCTAATGCTAAGAAATAATCATGGGCCTGAAAATTCTTGGGGTTTATTTTTGTTTTGTTTTTCTGAGACAGGGTTTCTCCATGTAGCCCTGGCTGTCCTGGAATTCACCGGCTGGCTTTGAACTCAAAGAGATTCTCTTGCTTCTGTCCTACCCAGTTCCTGGATTAAAGGAATTAAAGATCTGTGACATCACCATGGGGTACAATCTTGGTCTTAAGACAAATGTACTTAAAAACTATCTTGAAAGTTCAATGAGAGGGCTTGTGTTATCAGTTTGCAATGGAAGCTCTTGGAAAGCTGAGGCCATTTATTAGATAGCAAGACTGAAGGAGAAGGAAGGAAAGGTAAAGTGAGTTAGCAGTGTCACTAAGGGGGACTGTAAATATGTCAGGATCTAGCCAGTTATTAACAATAAAAAAAAGGCCATAAAGTCAAAGGAGATAAAGTCTGAAACCAAGCCTATATGGGTCATTTTAAAATCTAAGCATGTAATCTGACTCAATCTCAGCAAGTGAGTCATGTGTTTAAAAGTTTTCTCTTTGCCGGGGGTGGGGGGTGGGGGGGGTGGGGTGGTGGTGGTGGTGGGGTGGGGTGGTGGTGGTGGTGGCACCTGCCTTTAATCACACCACTCAGGAGGCAGAGGCAGGTGGATCTCTGTGAGTTCGAGGCCAGCCTGGTCTACAAGAGTTAGTTCCAGGACAGCTCCAAAACTAGAGAAACCCTGTTTTGAAGGGGGAAAAAAAGTTTTTTCTTAAATTGCTTTATATAACACATATATACACATACACAGTTTTGTCAACTCAAACACAACAAATTTTCCTTTAAAAAAAAATGAAAAGAAAGTATTTAAAGATGCTCCTTTTCTTTAACTCAAATTTAACAAAAAGGACCACAGTCTTGTACCAGAAAACAAGCTATTCAGGGTCAACCTCAAACCCACAGGAGAGATCTAAGTGCCAACTTTACACTGTTTATACCACACATTTCCTCCATTCTTGCTGACTCTGTTAGTTCAAAACAATTCTATAAAATAAAGATAATCCAAATTCAACATATAGCTAGCTAGTGAAGCAAGCCAGGTAAAGATGATAACGTTCACACTGAAATCAGTGAGCACGATCAAAACAACCTACCAACGATTCAGGTGTGGTGGCACGCATCTTTAATCCTAGGACTTTGGAAGGAAAAAAGTCCTAGGATTTTTTTGAGGCCAGCCTGGTTTAGCCTACAGTCTATACAACAAACTGTAGGCCAAGCAGGTCAGCATAATAATTGTGTCTTAGCCAGGCAGTGGGGGTGCCCGCCTTTAATCCCAAATTCAGAAGGCCAGGGCAGGGGTATCTCTTTGACTGTAGCCAGTCTAGTCTACAGAGCTAGTTCTAGGACAGACAGGACTAGACAGACACAGAGAAACCCTATCTTAAAAAACAACAACAACAAAAAAGAGTGTCTTGAAACAGAAATACTGCAAAGTATCAGCAATCTGTACAAAAACCAAAAAAAAACCTAAAAAGAAAAAAGAAGATAAGACCACAAAAGAAAATGTTAATTCTGAACATAACCTATATCACAAATAAAGCTTTTTATTAAATAAATGTATTTTCAAAGGAAGTGAAAACTGCCCCTTAGAGAATCTTAATTGTGGATGGTCTTCCAAAGGGCCACTAAAAAACAGACACACAGGACTGAGTCCAGAACAGGGCTGAGATAACAAGCTCCACGGGAGCGGGAGCAGAGGCAGGACTGAGGCAGCCATGAGGCCAGAGCAGACCTGAGACAGCGAACTCCACAGGAGCAGGTACAGATGAGCAACAGTTGAGAGAGTGGGCCTGAGCCAGAGACCACTGCGGGTCTGGGCATGAATCTGGGACCTCTGAGGGAGTAGGCCTGAGCCAGGACCTCTTAAGGAAATGCTCAACATCCTTAGTCATCAGAGAAATGAAAGTCAAAACAACTCTGAGATCCTATGTTACACCTGTAAGAATGGCCAAGATCAAAAACACTGATGATAACTTATGCAGGAGAGGTTGTGGGGAAAAGGGAACACTCCTGCATTGCTGGTGGGAATACAAGCTGGTACAACCCCTTTGGATGTCAGTGTGGCAATTTCTCAGAAAATTAGGAAACAACCTTTCTCAAGACCCAGCAATACCACTTTTGGGTATATATCCAAAGGATACTCAATTGTGTCACAAGGACATGTGCTCAACCATGTTCATAGCAGCTTTGTTTGTCATAGCCAGAACCTGGAAACAACCTTAATGTCCCTCGATCGAAGATTGGATAGGAAAAATGTGGTACATTTACACAATGAAGTACTACACAGCAGAAAAAAATAACGACAACTTGAATTTTGTGGGCAGATGAATGGAGCTAGAAAACATCATTTTGAGTGAGGTAACCCAGAAAGACAATTATCACATGTACTCACTCATAGGTAGTTTTTAAACATAAAGCAAAGAAAACCAGCCCACAAATCACAATCCCAGAGAACCTAGACAAGAATGAGGACCCTAAGAGAGACATACATAGATCTAATCTACATGGGAAGTAGAAAAAGACAAGATCTCCTGAGTAAATTGGGAACACAGGGACCTTGGGAGAGGGTTGAACAGGAGGGGAGAGGTAGGTAGAGGAGCAGAGAAAAATGTAGAGCTCAATAAAAATCAATTAAAAAAAACCACAGAGGGGCTGGAGAGATGGCTCAGTGGTTAAGAGCTCTACTTGCTCTTCTAAAGGTCCTGAGTTCAATTCACAGCAACCACATGGTGGCTCACAACATCTGTAATGAGATCTGGTGCCCTCTTCTGGCCTGCAGGCACACATGCAGAATACTAAGAATACTTTATACATAATAAATAAATCTTAAAAAAAAACCAGATACACAGATTACAACATGTATTAAATGTATCTCAGCTGGTAAGCTGAGCTCAGTGGTGTGCACCTGGGAGACTGAGGCAAGAGGACTTCTGGAATCCAGTGGGCAACATGGCAAGAACTCACCTCAACAGGGTGTTAAGGAGAACATCATTGAAAAAAAAAATTTGGTCCAAAACTGGCTGTGGTAGCACTCGCCTCTAATCCCAATACTCAGGAGGTAAAGGAAAGTGGACTTCTAATTGAGGCCAATCTAGTCTATATAGCCACGAACTATACAGAGAACTTGTCTCTAAAAAGCAAAAAGAAGCTGGATGGTGGTGGTGCATGCATTTAATTCCAGCACTCAAGAGGCAGAGGCAGCCGGATCTAAGTGACTTCGGGGCCAGCCTGGTCTACAAGAGCTAATTCCAGGACAGGATCCAAAGCTACAGAGAAACCAGGTCTTGGAAAAAAAGAGAAAGAGAGAGACATAGTTCTTCATAGGCTCCTTGGAAAAGGGGGCAGCGATAATGATCTTTTAAAAAAGGGAGGAAAGGTCACAGAGAAACACTGATTTTTACCCCCTTAGTTTTAAGGACAGAAAACAAACACAGAAGCCATACTAACTAGGTCCACTACCTCAAAGCTGTTCTTTCAAAAAGAATTATGAGTGGAATTATAGTTAATACTAGCAATGAGTAAACAACCTGAGTAAAAAGAGTTATAAAAATCAAGTATCTGAGACTAAAAACAGGCATGTACATCTTACACGAATTCTTCAAACAGTTTACACTTTTGATGTGTGCTTAAAATAGTCTTTTCCTAGTAGATTACTAGAACATATAAAACTCACTGAATACGCTGAGAATTTGGTAGAGAGTTTATCTAGAATACAAGGCCCTGTATTTTACCCCAATATGAAAAACAAAGGAAAACAAAAGACACAAGAGCTCTTTGAAGAAAGTTCTAACTACCAGACCACTGCCAATCGCAGCATTTTGCACACAACTCCCCAGAAAAATCAAGCAGTACTTTATGAGGACTCTGGCAAACAAAATGTTCACAAATATTTGAACTATTATACTTGTCATTAAAATTAACTTTGTACACCTTAAACAATGTTGAATGCCTGAAAACATCATGTATGGATAAAGCTAAAACATGCTTCATTTACTGGTTTAAATATTTCTAATATATCCTAAAAGATTCAAGCTTCTTTTTTAAACAATTTGCTCAATCTTATTTTTATTTTCATTTTTAAGCAAGAAAGAGGCACTCAAAACCTAAGAATAATTTTGTTGTTGCTCTTTTGGAAACAAGTCTCATTCTGTGCCCCAGGATGGTCTGGCCATGCTGCCTCATGTAGCTCTGGTATTAGAGGCATGGTGTTACACTCCAACTGCCAGAGTCATCCTCCAACTCAGCAAAGCTTTGACTATCACAAAGAAATCACCAATCTCTGTTTGCACACGACTCTCCCACCTTTGAAACCTACCTCAACAAAACAGTTCCTTCAGACAAATGAGGCTCACATACACTTTTTCAGCTATTGGTGAAGTAATACAGACAAAATGGAAACCACTTTGTCTATACTAAATATCTCATATCATGTACCATGACATGAGACCATCTTTCCTTCTGCTTACCTGAGAATTTTTAAACATTTCCAATCATATGAGTCAGGAGAATGATGTGTGGTATAGTCAGTGTAACTTTAAGAGAGCCAAACCTGCATTTTATATGTACCAAAATTGGAAGTGTTTGTATTGGTTCCTAAAGTCAGGGTTGGTTTGTTACCGAAGAGCCCGCCACTGGTTGTACCAAAGGAAGGAGCACTGGTTGTGCTGGTTCCAAAAGTTGTAAGCTTGTTATTGCCAAACAGGGTCTAAAAAGAAAATAATACAGAAAAATTAATATAAAGATACAACAAAGCAAAAGTAAGCAGGCCAAAGAGAAGCTCAACAATTAAGAGCAGGTACTGTTCTTACCAGGACCTGAGCTCGATTCCCAGCACCCACATCAGGTGTCTACAACCACCTGTCACTCAAGCTCTAGGGGTATCTTACAACTCTTCAGACACCTATACTCATGTATACACACACAATTTAAAATGATAAAAATTAAAATAACAAGGGCTGGAGAGATGACGCAGTAGTTAAGAGCACTAACTACTCTTGTAAGTTCAGTTTTTAGCACCTGTATCTGGTGGCTCAAAACTACCTGTAATCTAGTTTCACAGGATCCTATACTTTTGACCTCCACAGGTAACTCATTCAGACGTACATACCCACATGCCAACACACAATACACATAATTTACAGTAATGAGAGAAAGGATACAAATAAGTTACTCTAAATATTATGTGTATAATGGAAGAAAGTTTTAACTTATGAAAAGTTATGGCAGATAAATCAGAAGATAATCTGAGCAAGATTATAAGCACAAGGCTAACACAAAAAAATCAATACCTTAGCAAACAGTATTTCAGTGAGTCAAAGAAAAAAAATAACATGAAAATCAAATGTTTTCATTGGCCAGGTAGGGAAGTACAGGCCTGTGAAACCAGCATTTGGAAAACTGAGCCAGGAGGAAGACCAGGCTTCTTTAGGAGACAAGAGAGAGGGAAAAGTAAAGAGGGAGAGAGAAAAAGTGTGAAGAGAGAAAATACTTTGTAGTACTGGGAACTGAACCCAAGGCCTTGTGTATGAACTCAGCATTCTAATACTGAGATACATCTTCATCTCCTAATTTGCTTGAGGCTGGCCTTGAACTCTCTGTAGCCAAGGCTGGACTCAAACTTTCAATCTTGTCTCAGCTATGTCTGATAACTTATTCAATAAGGTAAATAACTGAGTTACACCTCCCACAGCATGAGAATCTCTATAATTCTAGCAACTTGATCAACAAGCATCTAATTTCCAAATACCATACTAGTTTATCCCTCAAAACACAAAAAAAGAAAACTAGGAGATAAGAATGGTCTGATTTGGGCTAGAGATGGTGGCACAAGCCTTAAACCTCCTACTTGGCAAGTAGGAGGAAGCAGATCTCTCTAAGTTTGAGGCCACCCTGATCTTTATAGGAAGGTTCATGTTTTTCAGCGCTACATAGTAAATTCTGTCTCGAAAAATAAACAAACGAATGAATAAATAAATAAATATATGTATCTGAAGCCAGGAGAAGGTCGAGCATAGCTTTTTAACACAAGATGCAAAGATAGGTGGGGATATCTGTTCTATACAGACTTCAAGGCCAGTCTGGTCTACAGTTAAGAGTTCCAGAACAGGCTCCAAAGCTCTGGAGAAACTCTATCTTGAAAAAACAAACAAACAAAAACATGAAAAACTGATTTAAATCATCTAAATTAATAGTACATAATAAACTATCCCAATGGATTCAACAACGTAAATAAAATCGGAAACTTCAAAGGGAGCCTGCAGTTGCAAAAGATATTAAGTATAAAACAAACACAAAAAAGACTTTATGTTGTATATAATAAAAACAAGCAGGGTGTGGTGGTGGCACAAGCCTTTAATCCCAGCACTCAAGAGGCAGAGAGGCAGGTTAATCTTTATGAGTTCAAGGTCAGCCTGGTCTCCAGAGTGAATTTCAAGACAGTAAGAGTTACATGAAGAAACCCTGTCTCGGAAAAACAAAACCATAAAAAGAGCAGCTTTACTCCCTATTTAAAAATTAAAATTAAACTAGCAAACTATAACTATTTCTTTCTCTTTTTTTTAATGTGTATGGATGTTTTGCCTACATATATGTCTGTGTACCATGTGTATCCCTACTGACTACAGAAGCCAGAAGCAAGCTGCCACGTGGGTTCTAGAATTCATATCCAGGTCCTCAGTTAGAGTAGCCAGTGCTCTTAACCACTGAGCCATCTATCTCTCCAGCAAGTAACAGTACTTTCAAAGAGAAATAAAGTACACACCACTGAGATAAGGCAGGAACTAATGAGGTAGTCCTTAGTTACTACAGTGCTTTTCTGGAATGCATGAAGCCTACGGTTTTCATCTCCAAAACTTCATGAAACCAGGTATGACGGAAAATATTTGGGATCCTAGTATCTGGGAACTGAAAACATGAAAACTAGTAGTTTGGGCAAACTGCTCATGAGTAGTACATGCTTGAGTCCTAGCACTAAAAAAGTAGCAGCAGGAGCTGTTCAAGGTTATCCTTGGCTACACAGAAGGCTCAGCCACTCTGAGCTACTTGAGACCCTGAAAGAAAGACCAAGACATGAATAGGCAAAATGGCTAGTAGGTAAAGGGCCTTGGCATCAAGCCTGATCTAGGTTTGATCCTTGGAACCCATGCAGCAAGAGAGACTGGACTCCCAACAAGTAGTTTTTCACTCTCTCTCCCCTCTCCTCTCCCAACCCCTTTTGGATTTTCAAGACAGTGCTTCTCTATGTAACAGCTCTGGCTGTCCTGGAACTCATTCTGCAGACCAGGATATCCTCGAACTCAGAGATCCGCCTGCCTTTGCCTCACAAGTGCTAAGATCAAAGGTGTTTGTTTGTTTGCTGCCACCACCCCATGGCTTCCACAGTGGTTTCTGATAGCCATGTATGCAGTGTGGCTGAGGCACATGTACATAAAAAAATAAAAATAAAAACTTACAAATAAAGAGGGAAAATGAAAAAAATAGATATTAAATTCTCAGAAGTCAATAATCTGTTTTATACATTCATTAAAAACTTCAAATTACAGTCAACTGTCCACACCTACCGAACCAACTGCACCAAATCCAGTACTGGGCTGCCCAAAGAGACCTGTTCCTGTTCCAAATGCTGTCCCAGTGCTGGTGTTTGTAGCTGTCCCAAAAAGACCTCCTGGCTGTGAGGCTTGGGTTACTCCAAATAGGCCCTGGAAGGGGTAATCTAGATTAAAATGAAGTTCGTAATAGCTTTCTTTAAAGTCCTAGAAAAGTGGTTTATAAAAGAATGTGTGATAAACACAAAATTATTGGAATATTTCTTTGCGACAACTCTGAAAAGCAAGAATAAGCTATCCTTCCCAAAACAGCATAAAGAGCTATTACTGTAAATTCATCTCTATAACCTAAGTTCCTGTTCCCAGAATAATGAACTTCAGATGCTGGGCATGTACTAAGACTTTCTATGAATTGGTTTGCTCTAAGAGAGTCCAGGATAATCTAAGCAATATAACAAGACTATGCTATCAAAACAACAAGAAAATCTAATTTTCTTCTAATACTTTATAAACTGGACATAATTCATACCTATAATCCCATCATGTATGAGGCTGAAGGAAGAGGACCATGAGTTTCAGGTGAGCCTGAACACAGTGAGACCTTGGGTCATAAACAAAACACAACCACAAGATTTGTAATTCTAAGTATTTTATCTACTTAATAAACTCTGGCTATTAATAATAAGGGATTTTTAAAAAAGATTTGTTTGTTTGTTTATTATGTATACAGTGTTCTGCCTACATGTATGCCTGCACACCAGAAGAGAGCACCAGATCTCACTATAGATGGTAAGCCACCATGTGGTTGTTGGGAATTAAATTCAGGACTTCTGGAAGAGCAGACAGTTAGTGCTCTTAACCACTGAGCCATTTCTCCAGCCATTCTCCAGATGGATAATCAGTTGTAGTACTCTTGTTGAAAAATAAAACATCAGCTGTTCTTAAATGTGAGAATTCCTTTCATTATTCTCAATTATATTCATACACCTCATTTAATTTTTGAGATTAATCTTATACACTCTTGATTGGCCTTGAACTGGATACATAATCAATGCTATCCTTGAACTCTGGAGCCTCTTTCCAAGCACTGAGATTACAGGATGCCCAGTTCTAGTTTTGTCTTTATAATGTGAGTAACCAGTCTGTACTTACAATAGTTTTAACAATTTCATCTACAAAGACAAGATATTTCGATGATACATACACTCCCCTTTCTCATTATCTCCCTCCAACTCCCTCTGGAACAATCATCAATGTCACAAGCCTCAAGATAGCAACCTGCAGCTCACTAAGCTCTTAGTGTTAAGAAAACTATGGTCAGAAAGAATAAATGACTCATTCAACAAACCTTCAATAAGCAGAGTATAGATCAAGACAAAATCTAGGATTCATTATCGACAGATTTCTTGTCCCCTGCCCCCCTCCAGCTCTAAAGAACTGCTGTGGAGATAGCACTTACAAGGTGAACAGGATTACTAGCCTATTACTTAGATTAATAAGTAAGATCGGCGTTAACCAAGGCCTTACCATAGTATTGGTGCTTGGCTGTCCAAGGGTACTAGTATTACCAAAGGAAAATCCAGTATTTGGGGTGGTTGTAGCCTGGCCAAATGGTTTGCTGAAGAGACTGGTAGTCTGTTGATTCTGTTGGCCAAAGAGACCACCTGGATTTGTTCCAAATCCAGTTGTGCCTTTCAGGAAAAAGAAACAAACAAACAAACAAAAAACGAATAAAAAAATGGAACTCTCAAATGAGTAATTCAGGAATCATCTGAGCTTTAATTATTGCTGTCTAAATTAGTCTATATTCATTCCTTACCAAATAGCCTTCGTTTTTTATCTTCAGTTGGCTCTACTTCATATTATATTAAAACTTTCCTTTCTATAATACCTCAATCAAGAATTCTAGTAAGACTAAACCCAACTTTGTAAACCCAACTTTTCTTCTTTTTGATAAGGAAAAATAATCTATGTTTAAATTAATCTTGAGAGAATGAGGCTTTTTCTTCCCATCAATACATTCGGCCTAGTTGTTTATATATAGCACTGTGTTCACTGAGCATAGTGGCAAACCCTTTTAATCCCAGCTCTCAGGAGACAGAGACACAGGCAAAGGCAGTGTCTCTGTGATTTCAAGGCCAGCGTGGACTACACAGTGAGTTCCAGGATAGCCAAGTATACAAAGAGAAACCTGTTTCCAAAAAAAAAAAAAAAAAACCCAAAACAAAACAAAAAGAATAAATCTGGCCAGGCAGTGGTGGCGCACACCTTTAATCCCAGCACTCGGGAGGCAGAGGCAAGTGGATCTCTGTGAGTTCGAGGTCAGTCTGGTCTTCAAGACAGGCTCCAAAGCTACAGAGAAACCCTGTCTCAAAAAACCAAAGGGTGAGAAAACAAAAGAATAAATCTGTTCTGTTAAATCAGAAATATTAAGGCTAAAAAGAACTTTAGATGTAAATTAGATAAATACAATATTTGTGTATACTTATCTGTAGAAAGCTATGGAAATGTAACTTTTGTTTTTACAGAGATAAACTTGTGGCTAAGAGAAAAATCCTGGCAAGAAGAGATCTGTGATTTGCTTTAGTTACTAACAGAGTGACCTCATCCTTGGTTATGTAGCTAAGGATAATCTTGAATTCTTGATCTCCACCTCCTAAATTATGTAATTAACAAGCATGAACTACCCAGATAGCTATAATATACACTTTGTATTGTAACTTTTGCAAAAGTAGTTATTTTTATCAAGTAACTTAGTCATTACCCTAAATGCTTTTACATCATCTACTGAATCAACCCAGTTACCTAATCAGGGTTTAGAATCTGATTCATGGACTGCTAGGGACTGAGAACAGGGCCTTATATACGCTTGAGATACACTAGCAATGTCAGCCCTTTCATGTACAAAGTACTACAGCTTTTGGCTTTTTTGTTTTTCGAGACAGGATTCCTGTATGGGCCCAGCTGTCCCACAACTTGCTCTACAGACCAAGTTGGCCTAGAACTCAGGGCTATCTGCCTCAGTCTCTAAGTGCGGGGATCACAGGTGGGCACCACGTGCCCAGCACTTGATGTACTACTTTGTAGTATTTTGAACATAACAGCAGTCCTCAGAATGATCCTCCATGCACAATCAAATGACTTCTCTTTCAAAATAAACCTTAAATGTTTCCCAAGCAAATAAAAAGTCATGTCTTGTAGGATGAGGCACACAAGCCTACAAGTTCAGCATTTGGGAGGCAGAGGCAGGAATGCCTTAAATCCTATGGAGCAAGTTCCAGACCAGCCAAGTTTACACAGCAAGACTGTCTCAAAAAAGCCAAGCTCTGATCCATTCACACAGCCCTATTGTGTACCTAGAATTCTACAACACTCTCACCTCTTTGGTAAAAACTTTTTGAGTTTTGCTGGGCCTGGTAGCTCATGCCTGTAATCCCAGTTATTTTAAGGGCTTTGAGGTCAAGTTAGAGTGAGACCCTGCTTCAAAAGAAGCCTCTAAAACCTCAGTTTTGAGGTTCATAGCTTCAAGTTAGGAGAGTTTTCCTAAAAATACATATAACTAGTTCTTTTCCTTCTTTGGGTAGGTTATTACTCGACTATTACCCACTGAAATAAGGATTCCTTAGCCACTTTCACTTTTTTTGTTTGCTTGTTTTTCTGTGCAGCATTGGAGTCTGTCCTGGAACTCACTCTGTAGACCAGACTGTCTCTGCCTCCTGAGTGCTGAGATTCTATTTTTTCCATGACTAATGAAGTGAGTTATGATTTACTTGCATTTGACCATTCTTTTTTATGATACAATAAAGTGCTTACTAGTTCCAAAGGCAGTTTTATTCTGACCATATGAAAAGCCTGAATTAGTGGTGGAGGAGCTGAAGAGTCCTGTTGCACTGGAAGTTGCTGGAGAAGACCCAAATAAGCCAGCTGTGGTACCTGCTCCCACTTGGTTCTGTGGGCCTTTCCGGTTAGCCTGATAATCCTCCAAACGAAGTTCCTGAAGGATAAACACCAAACTTAACATATGGCAAAAAAAATACAGAGTAACATCACTAATAAAGGGTAATATTGAAGTATAAAGTAAGTATCCATCTATATAAAACTCAAAAGATCAGCAAAGATAGCAATTAAGGGCCAGGCAGCAGTGGCACATGCCTTTAATCCCAGCACTTGGGGGCAGAGGCAAGTGATCTCTGTGAGTTCGAGATCAGCCTGGTCTCCAAGAGCTAGTTCCAGGACAGGCTCCAAAGCTGCAGAGAAACCCTGTCTTGAAAAACCAAAAGAGTATTATGACTAGTGGCAGAAACAGGGTATTGGGATGTTAGCTACTGCTTCTTTTGCTATTCATTATTTTTTATTTCTACACTGTCACTTGATCCTTCCACTTAATAAAAATCTTATTAAGCCAAATAATTAGGATTTTGAATAAATTTACTAAAAAACTCAGGTATGCACACATACGTATTCTCACTGCAACGTAAATATCTAACCAGGCCAGGCGGTGATGGCGCATGCCTTTAATCCCAGCACTCAGGAAGCAGAGACAGGCAGATCTCTGTAAGTTCAAGGCCAGCCTGGTCAACAGAGAGAGTTCCAGGACAGGCTCCAAAGCCTGTCTCGAAAAACCAAAAGGAACAACGACAACAAAAAAAAAACTAACCAGAATAGACTACAAGACAGAAGACCTGTATATATGCAGAGAATATCTGAGCCTAAAATAAAGATATTCATAATAATACATAATCTTGAAAAATACCTTGATTAATAAAAAGCTTTTACTCACAATCAATTTGAACCACAAAAATATTAAAAAGAATCACATATATTTGAAGTCGTTTTTATATATTATCAAAGTATTAAGCTCTTTTTTTGAACTTCATTTTACTGACCTCTAGTGACTTGCTTTCATATTCTTTCATAGCAGTAATACACTGATGCTTGGTACTGATGTTAGTGCTAACTCCAGCTTTGACCATAGTATCTGTACCAGTGGGAGGCTGCAAAGGAAAACAAAGGATATTTCTAAGTTCAAGCTTTTTTCTCTAAGTCCAAATTTCTAAATCCAACTCTCACAGACACATTTTTTACACCCATTGAACTTTAAAACAATACCCTAATTCTTTTTATGTAACAAGACAGGGCCAAGGGCTGGATACTCTCCGTGGTGAATGCCTGCCTAACATTCACAAAGGCATGGGTTTAAATCCCCATGAAACACCCCTGCCCATCCACTTAAAAAACACTATTTAGGAGGGCATGATGGCCCATACCTACTACCCCAGAACTCCAGAGGAAGTCGTGAATACTAAACCAACTTGAGTGGGCTAGACAGTGACATCTTGTCTTAAACAAACTAAAAGATGGAGCTAGGCACAGTGAAACAAATCTATAGTCTGAAATATTTTGGAAGTTGAAGCAGAATCATTATTTGAGACCAGGAATTCAAGACCAGCCTGGGCATCACAGTAGACCCTCATGGCAAAACCAAACTGTTTTCAAGGATGCTTGATTAAAATACAGGGCAACATTTCTGACCTTTCCCCTACATCACAGTTATCTGAATAAACTAATCTTCATTTTTAAATATTAATTTTTATCATATTTTAATTAGGTCTAGCTGTGTGTGTCTGCATGTAGATATGTACATGTCAGTGCACAGAGGCCAAAGACATTGTTAAGAGTAACAGACAGTGGTAAGTCAATCGATACAGTTACTGGAAAGTCCCCAATTCCAGCCCTCTGAAAGATTATCAAGTACTCCCCCCCCCCTTTTAAAAAGATTTATTTATTTATTATGTATACAGTATTTTCAGTACTCTGCCTGCAGGCCAGAAGAGGGCACCAGATCTCATTACAGATGGTTGTGAGCCACCATGTGGTTGCTGGGAATTGAACTCAGGACCTTTGGAAGAGCAAGCAGAACTCTTAACCACTGAGCCATCTCTCCAGCCCAAGAACTCTTAACTACTAAGTCATCTCTCCAGTCCTGAATAAATCAATCTTGGTAACAAATTTACCACAAACTTAAGTATTAGTATCTCAACTCAATATCCAATTACATGACAAAATACAGATAATATATTCTTATAGATGGTTTTGCCCAATTTGCCCTCCCAAAAAAGTATATATATTTAAATCTTTAAGCAGTATCATCTGTCCTTCAATTTCTCCTTTTCATTTTCCATTCATTTAATTCATTTTGAGACAGGGTCTCTATGTAACTCTGGCTGTCCTGGAACTCTATGTTAACCAGACTGAACTTGAACTTGAAACAACTCTACCTCCTGAGTGCTAGGATTAATGGTGTGAGTCACTACACCCAGCTTTATTTTCTGCCACAATATTCTACGTAGTTCACACAAGCCTTTGAAGTCCATGGTTCAATATAAGGCCCATAGCTCAGTGACTCTCCCATCCACTGTATTGTCCCATTTTTCCATTCCATCCAAGGTTTTATTGTTTCATAGATAAAGACTATTGATAGACTGTTCTATATATCTCTATGAAGAAGTCTTACTTTCAGTAGTAAATGGGCTGTCCATTATCCTTTATTTCTTATAAACAGATGGCTACGCCAATTCTGCCTTAGAACAGAAAATATTGACAGACACTTGTTATCCTAGCACTAAAAAGTCAAAGCAAGATCGCTGAGTTCAAGGCAAGTCTGAGCTAGTTAGTACAAAGTCAGCCTGGATTACACAACAAGACCTTGTCTCAGAAATTCTGCTTTATATGTGCTACCATAATCAACACTGAACACAAATTTGACTGAAGTGAGCATAATTCTAATATACATCATGACAGAGATGATGTTTCACACTGAAGATGAATTTCAGCTCACTGGTAGACTGCTCATTTACCATGCATGAGACTTTAGCTTAATGATCACCAAGGCAACAAAGAGGGAAAATTAGATTTTGTTTGTTATTTTTTTAAGACTGGGTTTCTCTGTGTAACAGCCCTGGTTGTCCTGGAACTCACTTTGTAGAATAAACTGGACTTGAACTCACAGAAATACACCTCCATCTGCCTCCCAAGTGTTGGGAATAAAGGTGCTACCGTGTCTGGCCGGAAAATTAGATTCATGTATTCTTGTATACTATAAAATCATCATGTATACTATTTCTTGTATACTATGAAATCATCATGAGTAATATTTTTACTATTTATTCTGTTTGCCTGCATCGGGGACAGAGGACAACTTGCAGTTTTTTTCTTTACTATCAAGTTCCAAAGATCAAACTCAGTTATTTGGCTTAACAGCAAGTGCCTTTACCCACTAAACCATCTCACTAACCCTTTAATCTCAGCACTTGGGAAGCAGAGGCAGGCAGATCTCAGTGAGTGTGAGACCAGACTGGTCTACAAAATGAGTTCCAGTACAGCCAGGACTGTTATATAGAGAAACCCTATCTCAAAAAACCAAACAGACAAAGCAAACCTAGTATTGAGACAGGGTCTTACCATACAACCCTAGCAGGTCTAGAATATGCTATGTAGAATAGGTTGGCCTCAAATTCACAGAGCTATGCCTGCCTTTTCCTCCCAAGTTCTGTTATTTTAAAGGCATTTGCCACCATGGCCAGCTGCAAACTGTTTTTACTATATTTCCAAAGAGCCAAACCAGGGAACGGAGAGATGGCTCTGCAAAACAAAACAAAACAAGAGTACTTGCTACTCTTGCAGAGGAACCAGATTCCTCTTTATTAGGTAATTCCACCAGAAAACACAGACTTTATTTATTTATTTTGGTTTTTTGAGGCATGGCTTCTCTGTATAACAGCTTTGACTGTCCTGGAACTCACTCTGTGGACCAGGCTGGCCTCGAATTTAGAGCTCTACCTGTCTCTAAAGTTGAACACACAGTCTATATTGCCCACTGACGGCTGCCCAAGGAGCTTGCCCAAATCATGCAGCCTGAACCTCAAGGATCTTTTTCCTTTTATGCACAAAACAGCATCCTGGTTGACACATTCCAGCTAGCAAGAACAATTATTGACAAATAAAAACTACAGTAGCAAGCAAAAAAAAAAAAAATTAGTTTAGTACATTTAAGAATTTTCCTGGTTTTCCTGGACCCTAATCTTTGATGGATTAGGTATTTGTTTCCGTTTCTGACCAATGATGGGATCTATGTGTTGGGTTCTGGGTCAGAATAGTGCCTCGAAAGTGCTGTTAATAATGCCAAGGTCTTGGGGCCTATTACACCAGCACCAGATGGAGGTTCCCAACCATCTGTTATTGCAATTCCAAGAAATCATGATACCCTCTTCTAGTTTCCCTGGGTACTGGCATGCACATGGCGTACATTCACATATTTAACAAATGTTCATATACACACAAAAAAAATAAGTCTTATTTTTTTAAAAAGCCAAACTATGATATATATTACTGGAGATAGAAGCAATCTGACAATACATTCTACAAAGAAATACACAAATAGGGAGAAAAAAACATTCTGGAAGAAAATACGTACATTAAATTTAATGGTAGTTCCTGTAGGTGCTGCTGTAAAACTACTTGGCCCAAAGAGGGAGCCAGATGTGCTACCAAAAGGGTTAGAGGTGGTGTTTGTAGTTCCAAAGAGTCCTCCACTACTAGTACTTGCTCCAAAATCTATAAATTAGAAAGAAAAGTAAGAATTAAATAGCAAACAATCTTTAACACACCTTGGAAGTAAGGCAGAGTAATGGCAGTTGCACTTTCATCCTGTCTAATATTCTTTATTTCTCCTGAACAAGTTCATTTATGCAATGTCTCACACCAACACTTGCTTCCAGGCTACAACTTTTCAAGATAAACTAATCCAAACCCAGGATTTAGCAACATATGCAGGAAGTTCTTATAAAGACAAGACAAAAAAGAAATTATTTTATCTCGTTTCTCCTTTTCTTACTAAGAATGAATGCTGAATAAAACTGTATTTCTAAAAACACCTCATAACAGACATTACAATAGCATAGTATGTTTATTTAGCTATAATTCATACACCCATATATATGAGAATATTCTGAATGTATGTCCTATAGAAGCAATCATAGACAGGTTAACATAAAATATGACTCCCCTAAAGAAATGTTAAATCAGAGGGCATTATTGGTCCTTTTACAGAAACTAATTCAGAAGCAGAACTGTAATCCAAACACTTGGGAGGCTACGTCAGGAATGCCTCCAGTTCAACACTAGCTTGGGCTAGTTACACACTGAGTTCCAGACTAGCCCAGGCTACAGAGTGAGAAGACACTTGTTTCAAAATGGAAAAAGAAACTAAATAGAAATAGCAGACTCTACCTAGCAGGGCATACTGGCCCATGCCTTTAATCTCAGAAGGGAGACAGAGGCACATGGATCTCTGTTTGAGGCCAGCCTGGTCTACCTGTCTCAAAAGGGGTAAAAGAAAAGAAATTAAAGTACCTTTCTTTCTTTTTTTTCCTAACGATTCCTTTATTTTATGTCCATTGGTGTTTTGCCTGCATGTATGTCTGGGTAAGACTGTTGGCTCCGCTGGAACTGGAGTTACACAGTTGTGAGCTGCCATGTTATGCTGGCAACTGAACCTGGGTTCTCTGTAATAGTCAATGCTCTTTCTCCAGCCCCAAGACTATGTTTCTTAAAATATGAGAAATCATACAGCGCCAGAAATGTCAGTAAACAAGAAAAATTTATCTGCCAATATTTAAAATTAAGTGATATACTAATAACCATTATGATCAATTTGACTTCTCATTGGCAAACTATCATTTCTAACTAACTCTAACCCTAAATATATGGTTTAAAGTTAGTTGGTTAGTTAGCCATTCAGGCTCTTGTATCATAAACAGCATCATCTTATAGGGCACATTAGAGGTTGCCTTAAAGTACTCTATAAAAACGTACTTCTTGGGGGCTGGAGAGATGGCTCAGTGGTTTAGGGGTACTGACTGTTCTTCCAGAGGACCCGGGTTCAGTTCCCAGCGCCCACATGGCAGCTCATGGCTGTCTGGGGATCCAGCTGCAGGGGATCTGGCACCTTCACACCAATGCACATGGAATGGAGTTGAATAAACCATAAAAATATTTAAAAAAAAAAACGTACTTCTTGGCCATATGGATTTGAAGAGTTAAAAAACATCTGCCATGAGCAAGGAATGGAGAGGTAATCAAAGCATATACGGTATTTCTCATTCCTGGTGCTCCAGTCTCTTTGTTATAAATTTGAGGCACAGGTAAGGAAGGACAGAGATGTCTTTATAGTACAACACTACTGACTATAGCACATTCTTGATATCCTGTCATCATAACTTCAATGATACTATCCAGACCTGGTTTTTCATCCTATGTCTGGGTGTTCACTATCAGACCCCCCACCACCCGTGGTTTTTTGAGACATAGTTTCTCTATGTATCCCTAGCTCTCCTGGAACTCACTCTGTAGACCAGGCTAGCCTTGAACTCTTGATTTTCTCTGTCAGGCACCTCTTTCTCTCTTGCATCCATTACAAATACTAGTGCTTTAAGTTCCTGTCTTTTAAGAGATGTATTTACACTGGGCAGTGGTGGCGCATGCCTTTAATCCCAGCCAGCACTTGGGAAGCAGAGCAGATCTCAGTGAATTCAAGGCCAGCCTTGTCTACAAATCGAGTTCCAGGAAACCCAGAACTGTTATACAGAAAAACCCTGTCTCGAAACCCCCCCCCAAAATAAATAAATAAAAAGGAGTGAGATATTTACTGCCATCTTTTCTAGCCTACAAAACTCAATACATTTTCAGGCTCTGACTACTTGGTGGAATAGGACATAAGTGAACATAGAGCAAAAGAAGAGAGAACACATTCAACAAACAAATCAAATATTAAACTATCAGAAGATATGGTGTCCTACTTACTCCCAAAGCCAGTTGGTTTATTTTGTGCAAATGCATTGTTCTGGGATGAGAAAAGACTGGTCCCTGTACTTGCAGTTCCAAACAAACTATTTGATGTTCCTGTTGATGTACCAAACCCAAAGCCAGTGCTTGTGGAAGTTGCCGGCTGGCTGAATGAATTGGTACCAAATAAACCTCCTGAAAAGATGGGAAGTGGGAGAACACAAGTTTATGTAGTTACCAAGTGAAGTTTTATACCAGCTACATATAAGCCAAATGTATTCCAAACATAATTCCTTACCTGGTTTAGTCTGTGAATTTCCAAATAAGCCTCCAGTATTGTTGCTAGAACCAAATGCAGATGTTCCAAATGCTCCTCCACTAGTAGTACCAAAGCCAGTATCTGAAACAGCAAAATCCAGGGTCTATGAGTAAAATAGTTTTATTATTTCTTTTTATTTTATTATCATTATTATTTCTTTTTATTTATTTGTTTAGCTATTTATTTACTTATGTTTCTTGGAGACAGGGTTGGCTGTCCTGGAACTCACTCTGTAGACCAGGCTGGCCTCGACTTTAGAGATTCTCTTCCTCTGATTCCCAAGTGCTGAGATTAAAGGTGTGCACCACCACTGCCCAGCTACACTGCGTTAAGTAGAACCACTAATACAGTTTGAAGTCTTTCTCAAATTTTCATAAAAATTATTACAGGATAGAAATTAAGCCAAGGTATTTTACTTATGATTTCCATAAGAACATGAATTTTAAGTCAAAAGGTGTGGTTTTTGATCATCACAAGGTGCATGCAGCCCAGTGGCAGAGTATCTGCTAAGCACAAGCAGTGGAGGGGAGCGACCTCAAGCACAGGAGCAGTGCTCTCCACAGTGGGTACATCCTCCCCATCAATTAAGATAACCACAATAATCCTTCACAGATATTCTCAGATCCACTTCTACATTATGTCAAGTTGACACAAAACTACCATAGTGGTTCATACCTATAATCCCAGCACCTGAGAAACAGAAACAAAGACTAAGCTACATAAAGAGTTGCGAGTCGGCTCAGGCTACAGGGATACCAGTCTCAAAACAAAGCAACTGAACCAGCAAAAGTCAAATTAAGACATTTTCTCCTCTTTCATTATTTTTCAAAACTTACTTTGTCCAAATGTTGAAGTTGTGCCAAAGCCCCCGGTCCCACCCCCAAAGGGGGTTCCAAATGATTTGTTAAACATCTTCAAAACAAAGTGTTTGCTTCAGAAAGCTGTAAAAGAAAAGTTATTCTTTTGAGAAACCAAAGAAAGTAGTACGTTTCAATAAATCTACCATTTTACAAATATTAGTTAGACCCATAAAAATGACTGCATACTGCTCTTATTCAATATTCTAAAATCTTGAATGAATAAATTAATTAAATGAAAATATTATTTAAATTAAATATAATAACCTATATATATGTTATAACCTATGAAATGCTCATTAATCTACACACTTCCTAAAATAAACTAGTACTATAATGTGAGATTGAATTTCTGATCCTACCAATTACCATCCCCTTAAAATGTTTTTCATGTATGTGTGTTGAATTGCTGGGCAATTTAACTTTTCTTACTTTTAGTGCATGTATTCCTGCAAATGCCACAGCACATGGCATGAATGGAGGCGAGAGGATGGGACAGAAATAGGGTCTGGAAGCTGAACTCAATTCAGCAGGCTTGGCAGAAAGCTGAGACATCTCACTGACCCAGTTTTTTTTTTTTTTTAAGTTTTTACTTAGTTTACATTTTACTATACTGATCATAATACAGATCAGTATAGACAGTACATGAAGCTGCGGGTTTGCTCCCCAGCACTGGATATGGTGGCACATCCATAATCTTAGCACTCTGGAGGTGGGAGGTTAAGGGGATCAGAAATTCAAGGTAATCTTTAGCTATCAAAATCAGTCTAGGTTACATGAGACTCTGTCTCAAAACAACAATAACGAAAACAAGACCTCAAATCTATGAGGATAGGTTTTGATAATAATCCACTTAGGAGATTTACAGTATGTGCATCAAAAATTACGACCATATTCCTTTATCCCAACTATCTGAAATGTTTCCCTGGCCAGGGCTGGAGAGAAAGCTCAGCAGTCAAATAACAAAAAAACAAATAGCTGGGCATTGGTGGCACATGTCTTTAATCCCAGTACTCGGGAGCCAGAAGCAGGTGGATCTCTGTGAGTTCGAGGCCAGTCTGGTCTACAGAGTGAGGTCCAGGACAGGCTTCAAAGCTACAGAGTAACCCCGTCCCATCTTGAAAAACGAAAAAGTGTACCTACTTACTAGTCTTAAAGTTAGAGATCCACACAGGAAGCACTAGAGCACACCTTTAATCCAGCACTCAAAGGCAGAAGTTTGGTATCTGAGTGTTTGAGGCCAGCCTGATCTACATGGCAAGTTCCAAAGCTACAGAGAAACCCTATCTATAGAAACAGAAACAAAACAAACAAACAAACAAAAAGCTAAAGGTTCACATAATCATCATTTACTCTTCAGGATTGAGATCTGCTTTAAGTTCCCTACCTTTAGCCTGATGTGGTGGCACAATGTTTGTAACAGTGTAACAGGCAGAATTGCTGGGGCTATACAGAAAGCCCTAACCAAGCCCTCCCCCCCCCCAAAAAAGCCAAAAGATTTGAATAGCTACATTAAGGGAAAAAAGATGTGAACAAGTTTTTTAGCAAAAAATAGGTGAATGGTAAATTTTATTTATATATGTTCTACCACACGTTTTCAAAATTTTGTTTTATAACACGAACAGTTCAAGGGCAGCCTGGACACATGAACCATGCATGTGTCACCCAAAACAAGTGCTATTCATGTTGATTTTGCCAGGCACCTCCATTTTTTTGTGTTTTTGATTCTGGATACAGGTTTAGTCACAATGCTTGAGGTTATATATAGGAAGTTTAGATTTATAAAACAAGTGTTGGGAGATGTATGTTATTTGTCCTTATTGTTATTATGTGCTAATTAATAACCATGTAACATACTTTGATCATATTTATCCCTCCTATATACTTATTACTGTGAGCTGTATGGCCTAGTTTTGAATCAGCATATGACTACTCATCCAAGGTCCTCTGAGACCATTTCTCACTTGACAAAGACCAGTGAACCTTGGGAAAGCACAGACTACTCCTGGGACCGAGCAAGCTGCACAGTCTCCTTTCTCATAAATATTGATGATCGTCTTGGCAGTTTTTGGTTTTACTTTGTCACATTTACTCTGACACATGGGATAGGAGTGATCATTCCTAGAAACCTCACTTTTTTTCTCAAATATTTTCCCCCTAAAGTTCTTTGGGAACTTAGGTTTCTTATCTGGAAAAACCAGCTCTCACCCCAGACCCTGGGAACTTTTCTGTTTCAGTGTGGACAGGATAAGAGGCAATAAGTTAAAGGGCACATATAAGCAACACAGGGGACATTAACTATGTCTCCTAATTCTGGGGAAAATTAAGATGGAAAACAGTGTCTTACTAAAGTTCACTCTTCAGTGAAGCTTCAGTGACAGGGAACAGTTGGAGAAATACAAGCTAACTGTATGGAAGTAACTTATGACAAACCACCCCTATTTCCATAAAACAGGCTTTAAGGTTTTAATAATATTGTTGTTTTTCAGAACATGTGCCTATATTTATCACATTTTAGCTATAACAGGATGTGTCTGGCTTGATATTTAGCCAAGTTAACAAAATGCTGATCATTGTCATCTTTGGTTTAAAAGTTGTTTTAATGCAAAAGTTGGGCAAAATAATATTTGTTTCTGCTTAGGTTAATACTGGAGGATAGGAAAAACAGACTTGTTTTTAAAGTATAAAGAGTGCTTGAGCTGTTCAGGAGCTTGTATAAAATTCATCTGGTGAGGGGTTGGAGAGATGGCTCAGTGGTTAAGAGTACTGACTGCTCTTCCAGAGGACCCGGGTTCAATTCCCAGCACCCACATGGCAGCTCACAACTGTCTGAAGATCCAGTTGCAGGGGGTCTGATACCTTCACACCAATGCACATAAAATAAAGTTAAATAAACCATAAAAAATATTTTAAAAAAAAATTCATCTGGTGATCAGACACTTCTTTGCCCCCTCCTTTCCCATCTCAGGACCTGAAACTGGCTGCAATGTGATGGAGGAGGGTCATCTGTCTATGTGTTATTTTCATTGGTTAATAAAGAAACTGCCTTGGCCCTTTGATAGGACAGAAAATTAGGTAGGCCGAGTAAACAGAACAGAAGGCTGGGAGGAAGAAGGCAGTGAGGCAGACGCCATGGCTCTCCTCTCCAAGATGGATGCAGGTTAAGATCCTACTCGGTAAGCCACCAACCACCTCGTGGCGCTACACAGATTATTAGAAATGGGTTAGATCACTATGTAAGAGTTAGCCAATAAGATAATGGGCCAGGCAGTGTTTAAATGAATACAGTTTCCGTGTAATTATTCCGGGTAAAGCTAGCCAGGCAGCGGGAACACAGCCCGCCGTTCCTTCTACAGCAATGGGACCACCACACTGTCTATCTTTTTGTTTTGTTTTAAGAAAAGTTTTTTCTGTGTAGCCCTGGCTGTTCTGGAACTCACTTTGTAGAACAGGCTATCTTCAAACTCAGAGATCCAGCTGTCTCTGACTCTTGAGTGTCAGGATTAAGAGGTTGCACAACCTCATCCAGCAGCCAGGTACTTTCTTTTCTTATTCATTTCCACACACAGCAAACCTGTTCATGTATATCTGACATCTATTCAAGGGACATGTCACTCTTTAAACTTAACAAATTTTTCTCTGTGAAATGTACACTTACAGATCATTTTAATTGCCATTTGTGCATTTTCGCTGTAATTTGACTCTATACACCTTAAGTTCTACAGTTCCCAATCATCACCATTTTACTATTAATAATCTTACCCTAATACATTATACACTCATTTCACAAAGGGATTTTAAGTAATAATACCCTGGAAAATACCGCAACACCTACAAATTCATTTACATTTTTTATCTCACCAACAATGAAAGATGTTGGTATTAGCTATCACTGCTTTTATCACCTTTATTTTGCAAAGTAGAAAAAAAAGAATCAGGTTTTACTAAATTTTACAAGGTCAAAGAAGTAGAGCTCAAGTTTAACCTATTTAACTTTCCGAAGACACTTTCAATTACAGGAAAGTAACAATCAGCAAAACCATACTACAGCATATTAAAGAATTCAACTGCTTCAGACCTAAGAACAAGAAGAAAGAAGGCAACAAATATTTTTAACCCATGAAGAAAGCATCTCATTCAAATGCAATCTATCTTTTCATTTTGGAGATTTGGAGATAGGGTCTCACTCTGTATACCTGACTGACCAAGAGATCCGCCTACATCTGCCTCCTAAATACTGGAATTAAAGGTGTAAATCAGAATCCCCACTCAACTTCTTCAGTTCTGAGAAGACTGAACTTGGTTTATTCTCATTTACCGCGCTTTTCTCTAAAATTATCACAACAGAGGCTAGGAATTTAGCTCAGTTGGCAAGAGTACTTGTCTAACATGCACAAAACCCTGGGTTTGATCCCCAGCATAAATGAAGAACAGCAGCATATGTCTGTAATCCCAGCATATAGATTTAATAGGATCAAAAATTCAAGGCATCCTCAGTAACACAGATCTTATGTCAAAATGAGCCACAATAGAAACAAAATTACACTGAAGCAAATCAAGATCAGAGAAAACCTCACAATCTGTCATAACCACAGAAACTGAAAAATGGCAAACTGGGTAAACTGGTGCTCACCTATAATCCCAGCACTAGAGAGGTGCAGAAAAGAGAATCAGTTCAGGTTCAATCTCAGCTACTCAGTGAGTTTGCGGCCAGCCTAGGCTGAGGCCCAATCACAAAACAAAAACTAGTGAATGTAGACAGCTCTGCTCTTCATCTGTTTTCCTAACTCAGTTGCCTAATACCAGATTCAGTGAAAACTTTATTCTTGCTGCTACCAAACAACTCAATTCACTCTACAAACTTCAGTCTGCTACCTTTTATAAGCCTATGTTAACTCCATCTAGCAATGATATTCTTCTAGACATCCATAATACAATAAAAACTCTCAGCACATATCTATCTTAACCCTTACTTCCCAGCCTGGACACTGTGAACACCAAATTATGCAGACATTCATTTAGGGCTGTAGAAGAGTTGCTGTACCAGCTGTTTGCTATACTATAAGATAGCCTTCAGCTGCCAGTCTTTTTCAGACCTACCTCCACTGAAAACTACCTCATCTGTGGTCATACTCTCTTCCTGTGACAGCCTAAATCCAAGGCCAATGCTAAGATTCTTGGCCCTAGCTCAGTGTAAAATTCTAAATACAGGGGCTGGACAGATGGCTCAGTGGTTAAGAGCATTGGCTGCTCTTCCAGGTCATGAGTTCAATTCCCAGCAACCACATGGTGGCTCACAACCATCTGTAATGAGGTCTGGCGCCCTCTTCTGGCATGTGGGCATACAAGGAGGCAGAATGTTGTATACATAAGTAAATAAATCTTAAAAAAAAAACTAATTAAAAAATTCTAAATACAGGGCAGATAATTTTAGCTTTTGAATTTTCATAGGACTGGTTGACACCTTCACCAGGATACCACAATACTTAAAAATATAGCTTAGGGCAGAGTGCTTGCCTAGTCAGAAAGGGTCCTAAGTTCAATTCTCTTTTACTAGTAAAAAGAAAAATAATCAATATATAAAAATAAAAAAATAATCAATACATTAAAATAAAGATAAAGCTGGGAGGTAGTGGCACATGCCTTTAATCCAGGCACTTGCAGAGACAGACAGATCTCTGTGAGTTCAACACAACTCCCTTTGCTATAGAGAGAGTTCCAGGACAGGCTCCAAAGCTACAGAGAAACCCTGTCTTGGAAATAAATAAATAAATAAATAAACAGGATGAAGAAAGTAACACACAGGCAAGAATCAATGTTAATGTTTGCCTATTACTTGTAAGGCCCTACGTTCTACCCATATCACCATGTATGTTCAATCATCATCACAATACAGTATATCTCCCATTTCTTTCACTTCTCTTACAGGTGATGATACCAAGAAAATTTCCTAAGTCAACTTCCAAGGACTATGTTAAGTTCAGAGACTGCTACTATATCCCATTTACAATGAACCTGACAAAAGAGAGACAATTATCTTTTGTTGTTGTTGGAGACAGGGAACAGATGGTGAAAGCTGCCCTCAAACTTCCTATGTAGCTCCAGACTGACTCAACTGTTTATCTTCCTGCCTCTACCTCCCAAGTATTAGGATTCCAGGTGTTTGACAGTACAACATGTCATTTTGTTTTTGTTTTGTTTTTTTGAGACAGGATTACATAAAGCCCAGGCTGACCTTAAACTCACTATGTAGCTAACAATGATCTTGAATTCCTGATCTTTCTTCCTCTATCACCCAAGGTTTACAGGTCTATGGTACCACATCAAATCACTAGAAACACTGGTTGAAGTGGCACACAGGTAGGATATGACGAAAAAGCAGAAGCAGAATAAAATGGACTCTAAAATGAGAAAAAAAAAAGAACCATCTGTAAGATATTTCCATGGTCTAGATAAAATTTTCTACAAAATTTCATTCTCCCCCCTCCCCGCAAGTGTTTTTCTGTAGCTTTGGAGCTTGTCCGGAAACTTGGAACTCACTTGGTAGACCAGGCTGCCCTCAAACTCACAGATATTCACCTGTCTCTGCCTCCTGAGTTCTGGGATTAAAGGCGTGCATCACCACAGCCCAGGTCATTTTTGTCTTTATGAATTAATTTACTTACACTCCTTTTGTGTAAAGACATTTGAAAATGATCTTTAATTTATGCCTTAATTTGCTTTTGCCCTTTGTGCTCCAATAATCTTCTAATTTTTAGTTATACTAATACCAAAAGAGAGAGAAGACAATACACATCAATAATCCAAACACTAGGCAGAAACATATTCCCCACTGTTTCAACTGACCTGTAAAGGGATGTCTTAGTAAGCTAAGTGAACTCTGGGTATAAGAAAATTAGCTTTCAACCTCAAAAATTAGGAGACACTTCACACAATGTTAAACAGGAAAACCAAAACCAAAAAACCCAAGCACTGCCAATCTGAATGACTATGCCAGTCTTCCAAGCCACTTCCAGCCTGCTGCTTTCTAATTCTAGAAAGTTATACAAATACTAAGTAATTCTTCCTTTTCATTTCATTGAATTCCTTTGTATCAAAGTCAGCAAAGAGTAAGAACAGTAAATACTCGTTACTTTCCACTTTACAAAGCACTTTTTAAGTCTCTTATTTAATCCCCTATCAGGGTAGTAGAAAAGCGAAGAATCACTATCCAGTTAAACTGAATAAAATGAGTATATTTCTGTTTGTTTGAAACAAGGTCTCAGTAAGATCTCATTCTGTCACCCTGTAACCCAGGCTGGCCTGGGACTCAGCAATCTTCTTAAGTGCTGGGAATACATACCTGGAAACGCTATCTACTTTTTGTCTTGGATGAGACAAGAGACAAGAAAGGAGGCTAGGTAATTTCCAGAAAGAACTAAGTACCTAATCTTAACCACCTAATACTATACTCCATTTTGGGGGCCGACCTAGAATTCATTAATTTTACCTCTGCATCAAAAGTACTAAAACTACAGGTGTACACATTAAACCAAGCTCCAGAGTCAGCTGCTTCTGCTTCTTTTTTAAAATATTTATTTACTTATTATTTATTATGGATACAATATTCTGTCTGTGTGTATGCCTGCAGGCCAGAAGAGGGCACCAGACCTCATTACAGATGGTTGTGAGCCACCATGTGGTTGCTGGGAACTGAACTCAGGACCTTTGGAAGAGCAGGCAATGCTCTTAACCACTGAGCCATCTCTCCAGCCCCCTGCTTCTGCTTCTTTTAAAGACAGAGTCTCACTATGTAGACCAAGTAGCTTGGAACTCAGAGATTCATATGACGCTAGGCCTCAAATTCTGAAATTAAGAGGCTATACCACCAACACCATGACCTGCAAAAATTTCTTTTACTTGTTTATGTATGTGTGTCTATACAACATCTGTGTAGATCCCCACAAGAGGGAGAAGAGTATGCAGGGCCGGTTTGCAGGTGGAGGTACAAACAGTTGTAAGCTACCTGACTGGGGCGCCGGCAACAGAACTCAGGTACTCTGGAAGAGCATAAAGTTTAACTAAACTGTAAATTCCAGATTCAGTGAGAAAACCTGTCTTGAGGAGCTGGAGCGATGGCTCAGCGGTTAAGAGCACTGACTACTCTTCCAGAGGACCAGGGTTTAATTCCCAGCACCAACATGGCAGCTCACAACTGTCTGTAACTCCAAGATCTGAGACCCTCACACAGACATATATACAGGCAAAATACCGGTGCACATAAAATAAAAATAAATAAATTTAAAAAAAGAAAACCTCCCTTGAAAAATAAGGTGTGGAAAAAAAAAAAAGAGTGTAGGGCCCCGCAGGGATAGTGGCACACACCTATAATCCTCCTACTTAAGAGGCACAGACAGGTAGGTAGATCCAGCCTGCTCTACAGATGAAGTTTCAGGTCAGCAAAAACAACACAGTGAGACTGTCTCAAAGAAAAAAAAAAGTTAGGTGTGGTAATACACACCTTTAATTCCAGCACTCAGTAGGCAGAGGCAGGCAGATCTCTATAAATCCAAGGCCAGCATGGTCTACAAAGTGAGCCCAGGATAGCCAGGACTACACAGAGAATCCTGTTTCAAAACCAAAGACTAACTAACTAAATAAATAGAAAGTGAAGGGTGTTATGTTATTAAGAAAAACTTATGGGCCAGGAGGATCTCTGTGAGTTGGAGGCCAGCATGGTCTATATAGTAAGTTCCAGGACAGGCTCCAAAGGTACACAGAGAAACCTTGTCTTGAAAAAACAAAAAGCAAAAACAAACTTCTGGCCTCCATGTGAACATGCACAGATACAGCTGCACAAAGGGATCTGCTGATACCTGACAAGAGGGTGGGTCGAATGTGCAGATTCTAGCAACCATTATATCAAAGGAAGACTAAGTGTTAAATAATGATAGTGATAGAGATCTTACTGGAGAATACAGTTTCCTTCACACACGGGCAGTCCCAATTCAGACTCAATTCTCCTCTTTACCAATTTTAAACATAGCTGATTTAAAACTAATTAAAAAAAAAAAAAAAGGACAAGCAGAAGCTCGTCTGTAAAATAAAGAGCAGGTGGTTACCATGGCCCTAGGTTCAATCCCCAGTACAACAAAACAAATAAAAAACTGGAACCTGAGCATCAATTAAGGTAACGGCCCAAAATTAATGAACAGTTATTGAATTCTTCCCTGCCATCCAGTACAAAAAAAAAAAAAAAAATCAGTCACTTAAGACTGCCCATAATGAAGCAGTAAAAAGTAGTTAGAATGTTAATTTTCAACATCTTTTTAATACGCTGTGATTATTCTTTGAAATTCAGGGAGAAGTATTCCAAAGCACTTATGTATTCTGAAGACTCAAGGAAAAGTACTTCTGTCATTACTTTGGAGAGCTCTTTTCTTTAATCTCAAAAAACAAAACAAAACCAAAAAACCCAAAAACAACAAAAATGATAAACCATGGTTAAGCTTTGAAGCAAAGTTGGGCATGATGGACCACGCCTTTGAGGCAGGCAGATCACTGGTTTGCAAAATGAGTTTCAAGACAGCCAGGGTTACAGAGAGAAACTCTGTCTAGAAAAACAAAAAAAATTGAAGCAAAAATCTAGATTTTTAAAACTTATCTGAGAGTTTATCAGCTGCCACATTCCTTTTAAATTTTGTATTTATTTTTATGTATATGGGTGTTTTGCCTGCATGTGTCTGTGTAACACGTGTGCCCAGTGCCCACAGAAAGTATCAAATCCCCAAAAATTGTAGTTACAGGTGGTCATTAGCCTCCACGTGTGGGTGCTGGGATTCGAACCCTAGTCCTCTGGAAGAGCAGAGTCCAAGTGATCTGAATGACAGAGCCATGTCTCCTGCCCCCCTCCCTTCTTAACAGAGTATTTGTTTGCCTGCATGTGTGTTACGTCCATGCACCACTTCTGTCCCTGGTGCAGGTGGAGGCCAGAGGAGGGCACTGCATTCCTTGAAACTGGAGTCACAGATGGTTGTTGAGTCATGAGTGAGTGCTGGGAATTGAACCCACATCTTCTGGAAGAGCAGCCAGTGCTTTTAACCACTAAGCCATCTCTCCAGGCCCCCTATTATTTATTTTATTTTTATTATTTTAAATATAGACAGGGTTTCCCATATCCTAGACTGGGTCTCAAAGTGAATATGTTGCCAAGGAAGACCTTCTATTTCTGTGCTATTTAAAGTTTCTATTGTCAACTTGATCCAACCTATAATCACCTGGAAAGAGAACCGCAACTGAGGAACTACCCAGACTAGACTGGCCTGTGGCCAGGTCTGTGAGAAAATGTCTTAACTGATGATTGATGTAAGAGGTCACTCTACCTAGCACATCTTTATGAAGGGGTGGGGGGCGAGGGTCCTGGGCTATATGAAAGCAAGCGGAGCAGGAGCCAATGAGCCACCCAGTAACAGCACTTCTGCATACGGTTTCTGTTTCAGTTCCTGCCTTAAATTCTCTCATTGATGGGTTTGTGACTTGGAAGTGTGAAATGAACTAACTGTTGTCTCCCCCAAGCCACTTTTGGTCATGGTATTCATTACAGAAACAGAAAAGTAAACCAAAACAACTTTGATCTTCCTGCATTCACCTCCCAAACACTGGGATTATAGGCCTATGTCACCAGATCTGGTTCATAAAGTACTGGGGATGGAATACAGGGCTTCATAAGCACTAGGCAAACACTCCACTAACTAATCCACATTGCCAGCCCTCAGCTTCCAAATTCTGTTATTGTTTTGACAGAGGGTCTCACTGTATACCCAGCTGTCCTAGAACTCCAGATGGTGACCTCAAACTCCCCAGGGCTGTAACTGAAGGTCTGTGCCATCACACCCTTCTAAAAGGGAAAATACAGAGTTGTATTAATATATTAACAACTGTATTGTTTAATCTGTCAACATTCATCACTTAGTGAATCAACAATTTCCAAATCACCAATAGTGATGCTATAAAATCATGCATGATACAGCATACAAGATGAACCGATGAATTTCAGTATAACAGCATATAAATTTAACGATATGGTTTCCAAATCTGCAGCATAATCAACCTTTAATGAGGTTTGAGTACAGTGTAAATGGAGAATACAATATCGGTCTAGTCTACAGAGTGGGTTCCAGGACAGCCAAGTCTAAACAGGGAAATCCTGTCTCAAACCCACGACCAACTCCGCAAAAACAAACGATCAACTCCGCAAAAACAAAAACAAAATAAACAAAAAACAAAACCCTCCCTTTTTTTCAGCTACTTTATTTCTCACAAACTTTAAGTAAAATACCTTGTCAACTGTTGAAACCTAAAAGATGACTAGCATATCCAATGCTCTTATTAAGTCAGCTTTCCCACTGAATTCTTTAGCTATTACTATGTTTAATTTGTACTTAATTTTTCAGATAGGGTCTTAATATTTAGCTCTTGCTGGCCTTGATATGCTTGCCTCTGCCTCTAAGGTGCTGGGCTTAAAGGATTAAGACATCATCGGCCAGGCGCTGGTGGCACACACCTTTAATCCTAGCACTCAGAAAGCAGAGGCCAGCCCCGTCCTACAAAGAGCTAGTTCCAGGACTGGCTCCAAAGCTACAGAGGATGAGACAGAAGGATAACAAGTTTAAAATAGGCCTGAGGGTACACACCAAGAATTTTGTCTCGAGAAAAAAAAAAGGAGGGAGTTAGTAGACAATTTATGAACTAAAAAGCAAAATAAGGGTATAGTTTTCCTGAAATGTTGGGACGATTTTGATAGTTACAACTTTGGAAGGTGGTGTTAGTATCTAATAGAGAGAGGCTGAAGGCTGTTACATAGCCTACAACACACAAGAGAGCAAAACTTAAAAATTATCTCAATATTAAAAAAGTTTTAGCTTGGGGCTGGAGAGATGGCTCAGAAGTTAAGAGCACACTGGCTGCTCTCCCAGAGGTCCTGAGTTCAATTCCCAGCTCACAACCATCTATGATGAGATCTGGTGCCCTCTTCTGGCACGCAGGCAAACATGAAGGCATAACACTGTATGCATAATAAATAAAATCTTTTTTAAAAAAAGTGTTAACTTGCTGGGCGGTGGTGGCACGGGCCTTTAATCCCAACACTCAGGAGGCAGGAGCAGGCAGATCTTTGTGAGTTCAAGGCCAGTCTGGTCTACAGAGTGAGTTCCAGGCCAACCAAGGCTATAAAGAGAAGCCCTGTCTTGAAAAACTAAAGAAAAAAAGACTATTAGCTGCAGTAGCTGAGTTATCTTGCTGTGAGATTATACCGAATGATTAGGTCAATTTCAAACACAACACATCAAACCCTCAGAAAATACTTAATACCTAGCCTCTACTAAGATTTACATAAGAGGTATACATGTGCATATATTTTTGGTTCTTTGAGATTGGGGTTTTTCTGTGTAACAATTCCGGTTGTCCTGGAACTTATTCTGTAGAACAGGCTGGTCTTGAATTCAAAGATCCACCAGCCTGTGCCTCCCTAGTACTGAGATTAAAGACACTCCACCACATTCATGATTTACAGATTATAATAACGTCAGAATTTTATAGTCTCTCACTAGAAATTAATCAGTATTACAATACTTTATGTCCTAGACTGACAGTACACAAGTAATATTACAATAAATCACAACTTATTTTCCCAACCTGTGAATTTAGTACTCTGTAAGTTTAGTTATTCTTAGATACCTAAGAGCTAGTGGCTACAAACGAAATACAAAGTGTTTCAGAAGTACACAAATATCTAGCTTCTTTCCTGGAGTATTTTTCAGTTTAACTTTTCTGTATTTGTTCATTCACAGAAATATAACTAGTGAACTGTCTATGTATGAGTCATGTAAGCTAAATACAAATTAACATGTTAGTTATTTTTGAGACTGGGTATCATTATGCAGTCCTGACTGGCTTGGAACTTGCTGTACAGACCAGGCTGACCAAAACCCCGGAGATCCACCTGTCTCTGCCTCTGGAGTGCTGGAATTAAAGACATTCACCATCATACCCAGCTAGACAAAAAAAAAAAAAAAAAAAAAAAAATTATCATAATTGAATAAAAAGACAAACAGGAAAATAGAAAATGTGTGCTACTGGCAGAAGGATAAGTAAGAGTGTGAAAACTTACAAAGGAAAGCATGCCAGAAAGAGCTTCCCAGATCGTGATATCCAAACTGATAAAATGGTACAAAAGACACCAGGTCACAACTTTAACTTTAGACCACAGTTCTCTTCTGCTCTTATGCATTACTTGCTTTTAAACATCAAAGCTACAAGCTGTAGATGTCTTGATCAAACTGACAAGTATCATAAGTAATTTATCAAAGTAGTTCCCAGTACCTCCCATATGCCCAACCTGATTTTTTTTTATTTTTCATTTCAATTCTTTTATTACTTTATGTGTACGAGTATTTTGAATGTGTGTATGTGTGTGTACCACATGGGTGCCTGGTGCTCCAAGGCCAGAAGAGCTTGTTCCCAAGACTGAAGTTTGCCAAGTTGTAAGCAGTCATGTAGATGCTGGGAATCGAACACCAGTCCTCTGCTCTTCACTACTGAGCCCACTCTCCAGCCCTCACCTGTTTTTATTTGAGATGGATCTTTTATGTTGCCCAGGCTGGACTCAAACTCCTGGGCTCTTGTTCTCCACCCTCAACTTCCATGACAATACAGGCTTGCACCACCACATCTATATTGATTTGACTCAAACCCAACACTTGGGTTTGGTGGGGTTTTTTTTGTTGTTGTTTTTGTTTGTTTTTTTTTTTTTTTGAGGCAGGGTCTCATTATGCAGTCCTGGTTGTCCTGGAACTTAGTATGTAGACCAGGCTAGACTTGAACTCACAGAGAGCCAGCTGCCTTTGCCTCTCAAGCACTGGGATGAAAAGTGTGCATCACTGAGCCTGTCTGTCCTAACTATTTTTTAAGTTTAGTTCTCAAAAGTCTGTTAGGGCTGGGTGTGATGGCAAACGCCTTTAATCCCAGCACCTGGGAGGTAGAGGCAGCTATCTTTGATTTCGTAGCAAGCCTGGTCTACATAATAAATTCCTGAACAACCACAAGTGAGATCTTGTATCAAAAAAAAAAAGTAAAAGTCTACACCAAGGTATACTAATAAAGTTCTATTATCTTATTATTTATAAGCAAACATGGTAACAATAAAACTGGAAATGCTTTGAAAACTATGTCAAATATCCAAATGTTCAAGTCCTTACCCCTACCTACCAAATAGAGACTAGCCAATAATGGGAGACTGAACATACAGGGAGGGTGGAATAGTATAAAAATATCTAGACTTGAGTCAAGACATCAGACATTCCCGAGTCCTCTTATTCTACCTCCCACCTACAAAACTCTGCACCTGATACAGAGTTGGGGATTGACAAATAATTGCTTAAATCTTTTGGCTGCAGTAACTCAGAAATCCAATCCTTCTGACCTCGGTTTACACGGAACATGCGGCAAAACAGAAAAGAACCTTTCAATCGGCTGACCAGACCTCTAATGGGCAAGCATGGTCGTAAAAAGCTAACGCACTTCCGACTCACTCAATCCTCTGGTTAACCCTAGACAAAACGCGTCCTGTAGAGTGGTCAAGGAAATGATGGGGGAACCTCACTGAGTACCCAAGGCACCATCCCCGCAAGGGCCTGCCTCACCTCTGCCGGGCGAATGAATGAGTAGCACCGGAGAAAACGAGGTTCACTCGGCATGGGCTGCCACCCGAGACCCCCTGGCCTACGCCCCACGCGTGTGAATTCCCTCCCAGGGCCTCCCGAGCCAAGTCGCAGGGCCGCGGGCCCCGCCCCCTCACGCAGGCCCGAAGGAGCGCGCCCGGCACGAGACTGGCGACGGAGAGGGCCCGGGGCGTCCCGCGCAGATGCCGGTCCAGAGGGGAGGACCCGCCCGCCCAGCCCCAGCGGCGTCCCCGACTTACCGCGGTGCGTCTGGGGTGAGGACCCGGGTCCGTCTGCCACCCTCCGCTCACAGAGCAGCGCGCGGCCTCAAGGAAACCGTCGCCGCCGCCGCCACCGACCGCCGCTTCGGGCGCAGCGCGCAGAGGCCCGACTGCGTCACACGCCGCCCGCCCTCAGAGGCCAGCCCCGGGCGCTCCGCCCTCGCCGGCCGCACATTGGCAGGCCGGGCCGCCACTCGAGGCCCGCCCCATGACTCATTGGGCGACGAGCCTTTTGAAACCGAACTGAAGGCGTTCTCTGAGGGAGCGAGGGGAAGAGGAGGGGCGTGAGGACTGGGATGGGGGAAAAGAAGAAAAGGAGGGACGACGGGAGGGACGTGGAGTCCCGCCCTCTCTGTCGCGACGGTTGGCTGAGAGAGTCGTGACGTCACACTGGACCCCTCGAAGAGGGCTGGGGAGTGGCTAGAATGGTGAGGGCCAAACAGCAGTGACGTTGTGTCTAGGCCCCGCCCCTTTCCTTGGAGCGCCGAGACTCGGGCTACGGAAGTTCCGGCCAATCAGAGGGAAGGCCCAAAGATGACATGGTAACTGTTCTACCCTCCTTTATCCCCTGTCTGCGGGCAATGAAGGTCCGGCTCTCTGGCCACCCAGCTGGCCCTTCGGAACTTGGAGAACCCTTTCGGGGTACCTCTCGGTCCAAATGGCTTGTCTGTGGCCGCTCCGAGACCCTCATTTCCACTGTTCATAACAGGGCAAGCCAGTCCTCGCATATCCTTTCCTCCTCTGAATCTCTAAGGTAGATCTGAGCAATGGTCTATTTTAGGGCTTGATCCCAAGGAGGATTCTTGGACCTTTTGCCTCTTTCAAAACCTGTACCTGTTCTGGGTGACTTGGTGCAAATGTCCCGCCTTCTCCAGGACACATTTGCTAACCTCAACAAGTTGTGATGTTTGGTCGATCTCCTGTTACTTTGTATCTTATTTTTATGTTCTTTGCCTCCTCTCTCCCCTGGTCTTGGTCAAAGCTGCATTTTCATACTTTTGGTGTCTGTTTCATCCTAGGACCTAGCTAAGGGCACAGGAGTGGGCATGTTCTAGAAACAGACCCGTCTAGTGATTGAAGTCTCACAGAATAGCAGGGTCTATCCTCAGAAAAAGTGTGCACACTACCTCTCCACCACCTCCTAGAACATCAGTATACAACCGAAACGAGATGTGCTAGGAATTTTAAATGAATCTTCAATATCCTTGGTAGTGACGGGAATTAGAAACATCTTAAAAACGAAATGGTGCTGGGGGTGTACTTCAGTTGATAGAGTGCTTGCCTGCAAGGTGCAAAGCCTTATATTCAGTCCCCAGCACCACATAAACATAGATAAATGGAATCTAGGACTTCTGTGTCTGGTGCATTCACTTAGGATACTGTTTTCAAGGTTCATCTACATGGATAACATGTATCTGTAGCACGATTAATAAAAACACAGAGACAGAAATTAGGGTTCAGCCTGAAGGTCAGAAAAGCAAAACGGCCAGCCCCTGGCTCTTACCTCTATCTCCATCAGAAATGGCGATCCTGCCTTCAGGAATCTCAGGATGAGACTGTGAGAGCTGTCTCCTCCCATCTTATATTCCTTTCTAGTGCTAGGATTAAAGGCTTGCACCATACTGCCCGGTTTCTGTGACGAACTAGTGTGGCTACTGAGATTAAAGGTGTGTGTCACCACTGCCTGGTTTCTTAGGCTGTTTTACTCTCTGAACTTCAGGCAAGTTTATGTATTAAAAATACAGATGAAATATCACTACATGTAATACCCCATTCAGAACTGGAAAGATGGCTTAGCAATTAAGAGCACTGACTGTTCTTCCAAAGGATACAGGTTTAATTCCCAGCACCCACATGAGAGTTCATACCTGTCTGCAACTTCAGTTTCAGGGGACCCAATACCCATGGCAAAATATTAATGCACATAAAGATAAAAATTTTTAAAGCTGGAACTGGAGAGTTGACTCAGGGGTTAAAAGCACTGGCTGCTCTTCTAGAGGTTCTGATTTCAAGTCCAAGCAACCACATGGTGGCTCACAACCATCTGTAATGAGATCTGGTGCCCTCATCTGGCATGCAGACTGTATACATGATAAATAAAGAAATCTTTAAAAAAATCTCTTTGTACAGGTATTCCATCTTCAGTCTATGACTTAGTTTGTGGACAATTGGGATTCCACTTTTTAACCATTATGGCTAATGCTGCTATGAACATTTGTATTCATGCTTTCTGTAGACATGTTTCAAATCTCCTGTGTGTATACCTAGGTATAGTACATGGCAACTCTGTATTTAACTACTCCTCACCATACATCAAGTGCTTTATATATATTGGTGTATTTGAGATTTACTTATACTTTCATGTGTTGATTTTTAATTGCTTTTTTGTTTTTTAAAAAATACTTGTTTGCACTCAGGAAGCAAGATCTCTGAGTCTGAGGCCAGCCTGGTCTACAGAGAGAGCTCCAGAACAGCTGGGGCCACACAGAGAGACCCTGTCAAAAGAAAAAATCAAAGCACAAAGATTATTTGTCTGTGTGAATGAATGCTATGTCTGTGTGAGTGTTGCAGGTGCTTATGAGCCTCCCTAATAGTTGCTGAAAACTGAACTTAGTCTATAAGAACAGTAATGTGCTCTTAACCTCTGAGTGATTTCTCCAGTCCAATTGTCTCATTTTTAATACTATTATTGTGTGTGTGTGTGTGTGTGTGTGTGTGTGTGTGTGGTGTGTGTGTAGGCATATCCATGCCATGATACACAGAGACCAGCCTGCAGCAGTCTCTCCTGTCCTTCATATGGGTTCTGGGGCTCTGCACCCAGGGTATCAGGTTTGCACAGCAAATGTTTTTACCTGCTGAGCCATTTTGCCAGTCCTAATTTTTTTTTCACATTTTGGGGACAGAAAGATGGTTCAGTGGTTAAATGTGCTTGTTGCTCTTGCAGAGGGTCCAGGTTCAGTTCCCAGACCCTTCATGCTGACAGACCACAATTGTCTGCTAACTCCAGTTCCAAGGAATCTGATACCCTCTTCTGACCTCTGTGGACATGCACATGATACATGTATAAATAAGCAAAATACCAGTAAATAAATCTTTTTTAAAAATTTGTTTTTTTTTCCTCACTGTGTAGTATAAGTGCCACACTTATTTACCAGGCCAAAGTCACCTGAGAAACCCAGTGGCCTGGAAGCTGCACTGCCTCTCAAAACTGGAAGGCACACTGTGCCCCAGGAGCCATGGACTCTAACCTGAAAACCCTAGACGCACGCCTCTCAAGGAAGCTAAGCCAGGCTAGTGCCATAATTCCCTGCAATTCCCCCTTTTATATTCTTTAACTTTAGGGCGTGCAACTTATTATTTAAAGCATACATGGAGTAGCAGCTCAATCTTAAGACTATAATGTTTCGGGCTGGAGAGATGACTCAGAAGTTAAGAGCATTGGTTGCTCTTCCAGAAGGGCCCGAGTTCAATTCCCAGCAACCACATGGTGTCTCACAACCACCTCTAATGAGGTCCGGTGCCCTCTTCTAGCCTGCAGGGATACATGGAGGCAGAATACCGTATACATGATAAATAAACATCATTTATTTATTTTTTAAAAAAAGACTATAATGTTTCCCAGTTAGCCAGCAAAAGCTTCCCAGCGACATTTCTACGGACTATAGTTTAGAAGTCTATTTAGAGAGAGAAAAATAACGACCAAAAATCTTGACCAAGTTTTGTGCAGCAATGGAAGAGGGCAATTCATCTTACTTTGAACGTTGAATGGTGATTATTTTATCATGCAAGGCCTGAACATCAATACTTAAATTATCATGTGACCATCTCTGCTTAGGGAACAATATGACTAGCCTTGGGAGCACCCAAGATCTCAGAGTCATTGACATAGACATAGACAAGAATGTTATTCTCTTCCCAATTAACAATGTAAAACACAAGGGGATCATCAGGTCTATAAGCCCGGAGCAGCTCAGCATTAACAGATGTGTTCAACAGAGACAGCAGTTCAGCAGTCACACTCGTCCACTAAGGTTTGCTGCCATTGGAAGGTCGCTTCTGTTCTTGGTTCTACAGCACCTTTGCCCTGAGCTTCTCCTTTTCTTCAGGTGTAGACACTTTGGAAGCTCGGCTTCCATCATCCACAGGTAGCCACACTGACTTTTCAGCACCCTGAGGAAAAACACAAACAGCTTGACTCCAGTGAATTACTGGATCAGGGTATTCCACTGAGCTAACACGATAGTTCTCCAAAGAACTGACCTTGGATTTTTTTCAGAGGGGCTCAAAACCAATCTGCAGCAATGAGGCCATCCTTGCCCAAATTAAAAAATTGAAAGTATATATAATAGAAGATAAAGTATTGTGAGAAAGAGCCATATTATCCTCCCCTCCTTTATTTTTAAATAACATTTAAGCTTTCCATTAGCTCTTTCCAAAAAAGATTGACCCTGAGGGTTATAAGGAATGCCTGTGATGTGGATTATATCAAACTGTTGGTAAAATTTCTGAAAAGGCTTGGCAGTGTATGTAACGGCACTGTTATTTTTTAATATTCTGCAGAAGCATAAAATAGTAAAAGTCAGTGCTAAGTTGTTGGAGGAGGGGCTGCTTATCCTTTCTGGCTCGCTTACACCCAAAATAATCACACAGAAGCTGTATTAATTAAATCACTGCGTGGCCCATTAGCTCTAGCTTCTTATTGGCTAACTCTTGCATATTAATTTAACCCATTTCTATTAATCCATGTATTGCCACATGGCAATGGCTTACCGACAGAATTTCGACATGTCTGACTCTGGCCATGGCTCCATGGCATCTCTCTGACTTCGCCTTCTTCCTCCCAGCATTCAGCTTAGTCTTCTCCGCCTACCTAAGTTCTACCCTATCAGGCCAAGGCAGTTTATTCATTAACCAATAAAAGCAACACATAGACAGAAGGACCTCCCGTACTACTAAGTCATTAGAAGTAGTTAATGAAAATTTTAATTTTATAATGAGTTAATAAAGGTTTACCCAATTTTTATTTTTGTAAACAAATGTTTAACATTTTATTATTTTTAGTAGAAAGGAAAATACACAAAAATCTCCTGAGTAAATTTGGAACGTGGGGATCATGGGAGAGGGTAGAAGGGAAGGAGGAGTAAGGGAGGGGAGCAAAGAAAAATATATAAATCAATAAAAACAATAAAAAGCTACAGTCATTTAAGGAATGCTGAGCAGAAGAAATAGTCATTCCCAGAGAAGCACACACCAGTTGGCTATATAATACCAAATGGTCAGTCTGGAAATATACATACAAATAGCATTATATAGACTGAGCAGGATGTATTTATGTATTTAGGAATATATATGTATATACATATATGTATGTAACAACAATTATTTTTTAAAAATATTATTAAAAAGGTCATGAATTTGAATGAGAGTGAGGAGGGGTATATGGAAAGTTTGGCAGGAAGAAAGGGAGGAGGGTAATTATGTGATTATATTATTATAGTTTCTTTTTAAAAAAGAAAAAGAAAGGAAAGCAAAATACCATGCTTATAATGTATAATAGAAGCAAGAGGAAACTATTTTTTCTTAAAGCAGTAGCAACAAACTTTTGACATAAAGTTGGACTATTTGCCATTATGCATTTCTTTTTTCTTGTTGAATAACTGCCAAAAGTTGGGGCATTGCTTGCTCTTGGAGGGCCACAGCCAGAGTTAACCCCCCTTTCTTTCTAAAGAGACAGATGGCAGTCTGGCATGTAGCATTAGCATTTTCACATGCCAGTTGTTTAACAGTTATCATTTTCACCTTCCCATCAACCATTAGGCAATTGACCACGACCTCCCGCCGAACATGAGAAACAGAATCTTGATATGGCTTATGAGGCCCCTGTCTAATTTTAGAAAGTTCCTCTGTCTTTTTCCAGAATCTGGTAACTTATGCCATGCCGGTAAAGCCAATGCATTGGTTTGTCCACAAGCCTCAGGAGGAAATGTAATCTGTTGATGAGCACTAATGCACATCATATGCTCATATGCCTGCTAACTTTTCAAAGTTAGGAGCACCTAACCATCCTGGCTATCCTGGAACTATATCTGTAGACCAGGCTGGCCTCAACTCATAGAGATCCACCTTCATTTGCCTTACAAGTGCTGGGATTAAAGGTGTGTGGCATTACCTCTTGGCTATTTTGTTGATATTTTTTGTCCCTTTTTTGTTTGTTTGTTTTTGTTTTGTTTTTTAAGACAAGGTTTCTCTGTGTAGCTTTGGAGCCTGTCCTGGAACTCTGTAGATCAGGCTGGCCTCAAACTCACAGAGATCCTCCTGCCTCTGCCTCCTGAGTGCTGGGATCAAAGGCATGATCCACCACCACCTGGCATATTTTGTTAATACCTAATAGCTTGGTCCTGACATCTTTTTGAATAATCAGTCTTCCTCAGTAAATATTCACCCCCTAGTAAGAAAAGCCTTTGCTGAGATCCTCCAGTCAAAGGGAAGAAAGCTTCCCCAGAAATAAAATCAAGGGGAGACAATATAAAAAGAGAAGTTGATCCATACTGAGCACAGACCTACTTAAGATCCTTAAAGAGTCAGAACTGGGAAAATAGCTTAGTGGTTAAGTGCCCTGTCTACTCTCCCATAAGACCCAGAGCCAATAGCCAGCACCCACATGGCAGCTTACAACAGTCTACAACTCCAGTTCTAGGGGACCTGGCACCCTCAAACAAGAGCAAAACACCAAAGTATATAAAAATAAATAAGTCTTTTAAAAGGATCCTTGCTGGGCGGTGGTGACACATGTCTTTAAATCCCAGCACTCGGGAGGCAGAGGCAGGTGGATCTCTGTGAGTTCAAGGCCAGCCTAGCCTGGTCAACAGAGCTAGTTCCCGGACAGGCTCCAAAGCTACAGAGAAACCCTGTCTTGAAAAATTCAAAAATAAAATAAAACAAAAAGATCCTTGAGGGGGCTGGAGAGATGGCTCAAAGGTTAAGAGCATTGCCTGCTCTTCTAAAGGTCCTGAGTTCAATTCCCAGCAACCACATGGTGGCTCACTACCATCTGTAATGGGGTCTGGTGCCCTCTTCTGGCCTGCAGCATACACACAGACAGAATATTGTATACATAATAAATCAAATATTTTTTTTTTTAAAAAAAGATCCTTGAAAGTTTTAAGTGCAGTGAGTGTATAATTTTTAGCTCTGCCCTGAGTTGTTATGATCAGGCATTTCACTCACCTGTTAAAGAAAATCTGCTCCTGTCTTCTCCCATCTCTTGGGCTCCATACAAAGTCTCTTGACTGGGAGACCTGTACCGTGACTTTGTAGAACTCTAGGAAAACTCTGAAGCCATTTCTGAGAACTCTGAGGCCATTTCTGAGACCTAGTGCTCCCCCCGCCCCCTGAGAACCTAACTACACATGCACCATACTGGAAAGTTGGAGACTCTCCATCTCCCTGAGTCCTTGTGGATGTTCTCCAGATAGATCCCCATTGCTGGAACTGGGACAAGATACCCGCAGATGTCCACAGATGTTTTGACTCAGTCCCTGGGAAGGGGTCAAAGTAACCCTCAAATGTTTCCCCTTACCTCACTTGATCTGGCAACCACTCTCCAGCCTGGGCTCAGACCAATTATTGTTAATAGCCCTTTGAATAAGCCAATGCTAATAGTTAAAAAAACAACCCCCGAGTCCACCCCCTATTGTTTCTATGGCTTTTTGCTTTAAAAATATCTTGTAACAGTCGTTTGGAGTCTTTTGGCTTCTTAAATGCTGAAAGACCCGGTCACGACAGAATTAAATCCTCTTGCTTTTATATCAGCTGCAGTGTGAGAGTGGTCTCTTGGAGCGACTCCTCCTCAGTGATTTGACTTCAGGGTACAACAACTTAAACGGAGTTAATTCTTGTATGGAGGGTGAGAAACCTCTAACAACTTCAGAAAGAAATGAAGCAAAGGAGCAAGAAAAAAAAAAGTTTTGATGCTATCAGGAACTGTGTTTGCTGGGTAGGTTTTACGAGTGGAGGACTTGGAACTAGAAGCACAGAGTCAAAGCAGCACAGAGGAGGAGGAATACCCTCTACCTGGCCACAGAGAGACAGGCTCTAAGTTTTCTTCTGTTCCCAGTGTTAGTTCTGCTTTTTCTGATCACCTTCATTTTTAATTTTAACTGTGTCATTTTTATCTAGTACTGCTTTTATTTCCAAAGCTGATTTTTTTTTCCTGGTCCCCGTGCATTTAATTCTCCCTGAATTGCTCTTCCTAACTGGGACAAGTTCTGGGATCCAGAGACCCTGCCTTTCGGGGACAGAAGGCTTCAGTTCACTAACTCCAGTAACTTCATTCCTCCAGCGAGCTCCTTCAACTCTACCTGTCCTTCTTTTGACCTCCCATGGCTGCTCCTGCCTTTTTTTTTTTTTAATTTATTTATTTATTTATTTATTTATTTATTTATTATGTTTACAATATTCTTTCTGCGTGGATGCCTGCAGGCCAGAAGAGGGCACCAGACGTCATTACAGATGGTTGTGAGCCACCATGTGGTTGCTGGGAATTGAACTCAAGACCTTTGGAAGATCAGGCAATGTTCTTAACCACTGAGCCATCTCTCCAGCCCCCTGCTCCTGCCTTTTTATACTTGTGAGCACACTATTCCCAGGAGTTCCTTGCCTTTAAGTCTCCCTTTTTATTTTTTTTAAATCTCCATATTTCAGGTCCCTGTTCCCAGTGCCAGCTGTAAGTGCTCCTGCACTATGGGGCCAGGGTCACCTGTATGGCTAGCTGGAGAGACCACAGCACAACTGTGGCTGTAACAATTTTATTGAGAACAATCAGACTTTTTATACCTTAGTCAGAAACAGAATGGAATGGCAATTTCCAGGATCAATACAGTGATAGTTGTCAGGATACATGAAGTTTGCAAGCTATACAGGGTACATGAGATTGACATCTAAGACCAGTTTGTCCTGTAAGCCTTCATGCTGTCTTGACTACTAAAGGAACATACGGAGAAACACCAAGCTGCCTGGATGCTTCACTGTCTGAGGCAGTGCATTGGTCTTTCAGGAACTGGAAGGCACATTGTGCCCCAGGAACCATGAACTCCGAAAAACCTATGACAGTGCCTCTCCAGGAAGCTAGGCCAAGGCAACTCCATAGTTCCTTGCAATGTAGCCATAGCTAGGATAGAATTCACTGTATAGATCAAGCTGGCCTCTCTTTCTATACTCTTTCATACTATTATTTTAGTGATTGCCATAGACATCGCCACATGAATTCTTAATTTATCAGAATGTCATATTATTAAGATACCTTTATAGGAAGAATGGAATTCACTAGGATGGAAGTGTAAGGTAAGCATATTCCTGATGAAAGGGGAAGCACACGTAGGGTCAAGAAAGCACTCACCATATCCAAGGTTGAAATCGAAGGCTTCATTCTAGAAGCAACAGAAAAGCCAAAGTTCTTTAGAACAATGAAGATTCTATTATCGTTTGTCTGGGTAATGGAATTAGATGGGTACCTAGGGTTGGCATTTGTTTATTTTTCCCAAGACGGGGTTTGTGTAACCTTTGCCTGTCCTGCAACTCACTCTGTAGACCCAGGTAGTCTTGAACTTAGAGATCCACCTTCCTCTGCCCAGGTACCGGGTTTAAAGGTGTGCTCTACCATGTTGGACTGACTTTTTCTTTTCTTTTTTAGGGAAGGGGACTGAGATTAATGTTCCACCACGCCTGGCAAGTTTATTTTTATTTTTTGAGATTTTATTTTTATCTATCTATTTATGTACTTTGGTTTTTGGAGGCAGGGTTTCTCTATGTAGCTTTGGAGTCTGTCCTGGAACTTGTTCTGTAGTCGAGGCTGGTCTCGAACTCACAGAGATCCGCCTGCTGCTGCCTCCCAAATTCTGGGACTAAAAGCGTGTGCCACCACCACCCGGTGCCAGATTTTATTTATTTTTATGTGTATGAATGTTTTGTCTGAATGTATGTCTGTGCACCATGTGCAAGAAGTGCCTGGAGAGGCCAGAAGCAAACACCAGATTCCTTAGGCCTGGAGTTACAGATGATTGTGAGCTGCCATGTGGGTGTTGGGAACTGATTCTGGGTCATCTGGAAGAGCAGCCAGTGCTCTTAATTACGGAGTCATTTCCTCAACCCCAGACTGTGGACTTTAAAACCATCCAAGGAGGATATCTTGAACATAACAAAGATATCTGGGAAAAACAGATCATCAGTTTTCGATGGACTTGCTTTCCTACAGCTCTCTGTGAGGCAGGGCCAGCATTGGGCGTGGATTTCTAGCGTTGCCCGTGTCTCTGCTTCTTTTGCCTCTTAACCTTCCCTAACCATACTCCCTTCCTTCATCCAACCCTCTACAATTGCTCTCAAAAGGCCTATCTTGAAATTCTTAAAGTGCTTCTAGATCTGTCTTAGTACATCCATTCTTTAGAGCCCAGTTCAGTTAAATCCGTCAAATATTTCCTGTGCTCCTACTCTGTTCCTGCCCCTGCACTAGGATCAAGTGATCTTAGGTGGGGGTTGCCTCCTTATACTAGCTCCTGAACACTTGAGAGACTGAGGTAGGAGGGTTGCTGTGAGTTTGAGGTCAGCCTAGACTACATAGTAACTTCTAGGACAGTCTGGATCACAGATCGAAACTATCTTGAAAAGTAATTAAGAGAGTTCCCAGAAAGGTGGGGGAAATTAGACTGGGCAATAGACAAGGAATTTATTTGCTACTCTGTGGTCAGAGTCCTAATGAAAGCTTGGTAGACGGTAGACATTATTGCAGCGTAGGAAGATAAGCAGATGGTCATAGGGAGTAGAGATAAGGAAAAGAGTACCAGAGTTTCACGGAAGAGGGAGGTAAAGCTAGGTCTAAAATCTCATTGCTGGAGTACAGGATGATCAGACTATGAAAGCTGTTGAGCACCACACAAGGAATTTGCCCCTGCTCATCAAAACTATGTAGAGTTACTAAATAATTGATTAGCAACAAAGAAGGGACATGGTCAGATCTGTTATTTAAGAGGAGTCATGGTGCTTTAATCCCAGTACTGGGGAGACGAAAGTATGTACATCTCGATGAGTTCCTGCCAGCCTGGTCTACATAGTGAGTTCCAGGCCAGCCAGTGCTAAAAGGGAGAGCCTGCCAAAAACTAAATAAAAAGTGGGGAGGACCAATGTGGGCTGAAGAGGTGGCTCAGTGGTTACGAGCAATCACTCCATTACGACTACTGTTCTTGCAAAGGACCTGGGCTGTGTTACTATCACCTATATGTTGGCTCACAGCTCCAGTTCCAGGGGATCAGGACAGGCTCCAAAGCCACAGGGAAACCCTGTCTCGAAAAACAAACAAACAAACAAACAAACAAACAACCCAGGAAGACAGGAAGGCAATAAAGTAATCTTATAGGAAATATTTTTATTTATTATTTATTTTGTGGATGGATGTTTTGCCTGCATGTATGTATGTGTACCCATATCCATGTGTTGTCCCCTAGGAGACCAGAAGAGGGTGTCAGAGTCCCTGGAATCAGAGTTACAGGTGGTTATGAGTCACCATGTGGGTGCCAGGAATTGAACCCAGGTTTTTTTTTTTTTTTTAAATATTTATTTATTTATTATGTATACAATATTCTGTCTACATGTATGCCTTCTGGCCAGAAGAGGGCACCAGACCTCATTACAGATGGTTGTGAGCCACCATGTGGTTGCTGGGAATTGAACTCGGGACCTTTGGAAGAGCAGGCAATGCTCTTAACCTCTGAGCCATCTCTCCAGCCCTGAACCCAGGTTTTTTAGAAAAGCACACAGTGCTCTTTACTGCTGAGCCATCTCTTCAGCCCCACCGAGCTGTTCTTGACACATTCTGTATCCTCTTCTTATTTGGACCTTGCTACTGAATGCTGAAGTAGTTTTGTGAAGTCTGTTTGAAAGGGCATGCTATGTGGATGTGCACAGGGAGACTGAATGGTAACTGTGGCTCATAGTGGACACGGATGATGCTATTTAAGGCACAGCCTGTCTAAGGAAGCTCCAGATAGAAGCAAATTCACAGAACAAGAGATAGCAGAAAATATCAACAGCAGCAGCTTCTTGCACAATGGACGACTGCCAAGTTATGAAGCACTGGGTGCCTGCTGGTTGGGACTGAAGGCCGAATTACCTATTCAATTTTTAATGTTTTTTTTTAAAATTGACATTTATTTGTGTGTGTGTGTGTGTGTGTGTGTATGTGTGTTTCTGTCTCTGTGTTTGCACACATACAAGTGCCTACCTCGTGTGGAGGTCAGAAGACAACTTATGGGAGTTGGTTATTTCCTTCCCCATAGAGGCTGATGCTGTCATATCTGACAGCAGGCACCTTGCCATCTTGACACTTACATTCAGCCTTCTTTATTTTTTGGGCATAGTCAGGGCTGGCTTTAAATTTGCCATGTAACCAAAGATATCTTTGAATGCTTGGTCCTCCTGCCTCTACCTCCCTACTGGTAAATTTACAGGCCTGTACCACCATGTTTGCTAGACTTTAAAAAAAAAGATTTATTTGCTTATTATTTAATGTGCATTGGTGTTTTGCCTGTGTACGTTTCGTTTTTCATATTTATTTTATGTGTTTTGGTGTTTTGGTTGCATGCATGTCTGTGTGAGGGTGTCAGATTTTGGAGTTACAGGCAGTTGTGAGCTGCCATGTGAGTGCTAGGAATCGAACCCAGGTCCTTTAGAAGAGCAGCCAGTGCTCTTAACCTCTGAGCCATCTCTCCAGCCCCCCGACTTCTTTATCTGTATGATGGATTTCACCAAGTTCACCTGTCCATTATTAAGAGAAGCAGATGGAAGACTGTTTATAGTCTCTGGCGCACTGTAAGAACACTCTCGTCTCCTCTTTAGGTGAACCAAATGCTTAAAATATGCTTAGAGGGAGTGCTAGACCACTGAGGTCAGAGAAGGCTTAGGGTGAGTTCCGACTGTAGCTTGTGTGTCTGGTTGTAACAACCTTCACATATTGGTTCCACTCGCCTGCTACTGTCCGCACAGCAGCCCATGATGTAGATATCTATAGGATGTAGATAGCCATCCTGTAGCTGAAGAAACATACTCAGAACTGTGAGGCAAATGGTCACACTGTACAGGTCCCAAGAGAATGAAGTATAAGATCAGAGATCCTCAAGCCAGACATGGGTAGTGGTTTAGAAACTGAAGGACCCAACCTCAGGGGCCAGTCCGTATGGGCACAGGAACAGTCAAGGGGTCTAAAAGGGAACAAGAGAAAGGAGTAGGCACCACTGGAAACACGTGGTCATTTTAGGCCTGATAGCAGTGGTGGTGCTCACCTTTAATCCCAGCACTCAGGAGGTAGAGACAGGTAGATCTCTATGAGTTCCAGGATAGCCTGGTCTATAGAGCGAGTTCTAGGACAACCAAAACTACATAGAGAAATCCTATATTAAAACAAACAAAACAGCAAAAAAGAAGTGGCCACTTTAGAAAAATTTTACTAGTCTATTTGTTCTGGCAACCTTAGGAGCATGGTAGAGTATTCAGTCAAGAAAAGTTGCTTTGGGGCTGTGACAGTGTTGGGCCCTCAGGCCCCACCAAGGAGGAGGTCACCCCAAGAGACACTCTCAGCGTGGTTGATGCAATAGCAAGAGGAATTTTTATTTTGCTGCCGCGGCAGAGGTCCTTCAGCCTCGAGAGGAGAAGGACCCCTGCTTTGTCTATTACAGGCTCTTTTAAAGGAGAAAACCACAGAATCAAGGGGGTAGTACAGAATCAAAAGGGAGAATTCAGGCTGGAGAGATGGCTCAGCCATTAAAGGCTAGGCTCACAACCAAAAATATAAGAGTTCGGTTCCCAGCACCCACGGCTGTCTCTCCAGCCTTTTAAAAAAAAATTAAATTAAATTAAAAAAAAGGGGGAGAGTCCAGAAATCATTTGTCAACTATTTTGACTAGTTGGTCAGCTCTAATTGGTCAATGCTATGGTGGTTGCTGGGTTGGTTGAACAAGGAGGAACACTTGCAGGTCGTCTGCAGGTCGTCTCAGCCCAGTTCCAGGGCCTGGGTCTATAGAAGAAAGACTGCAAAGGGGATGGAAAGTACTCAAAGCTCCAGTGTAACATGAAGGGCCTGTTTGTGTTTTTGTCCTGCCCTGTTCCCCCAGCTGTTTAGTCCCAGAGAAAAATCACATAAGATCTCTGTAAGTTATAATGCTGATTGGCCCGTTAGGTCAGGCTTCTTACTGGCTAACTCTCACATCTTGATTAACCCATTTTTCTGATCTATGTTAGTCATGTGGCTCAGTACCTTTTTCAGTGGGGCAGCTCACATCCTGCTGCTTCGGTGATCTGGGCAGGAGTGGGAGGAATCAACTTCTTCCTCCCCAGAATTCTCCTGCTCTCCTTGCATCATTTCCACTTCCTGTCTGGTTTTCCCACCTATACCTCCTGCCTAGCCAATCAGCGTTTATTTAAAACATGACTGACAGAATACAGACAACTCTCCCGCACTCCAGTGCATACGTGGTTGGTTACCAGGGTCCCCTGGTTCCCAGGAAGGGGGTACAGTAATGCTGAGGTGCCCCAAAGGCTTTTAACAGCTCATTTGGTAAAAACACTATGAAAGCTTGATGACCTGAGTTTTATCCCTGGAAGGAAGGAAACCATGATACTAAGAAAAGAACCAACTTCTGAAGCCAGGAGGTGATGGCATACACCTTTAATCCCAGCACTCTGGATGCAAAGACGGGTGGATCTCTGTGAGTTCGAGGCCAGCCTGGTCTACAAGAGCTAGTTCCAGGATGGGCACCAAAGCTACAGAGAAACCCCATCTTGAACTCCCCTCCCCCCCCAAAAAAAACAAGACCCAACTCCTGAAAGTTTGCTTTGCTTCATGGCATACGCAGCCGTGAACATACACCACACAAACACGCCATGTATATCAAATACATACAAAGAATAAAAATAAATTTGTGTAGCTTTAGTGAGCTTGGTGGTGCACACCTGTAATCTATAAACACTGGCCTCGAGATTAAGGCTATTCTTGGCTATATAGTGAGTTGAAAGACTGCCTGACAATTTTACTGAAAGCAATCTACAGATTCAACACAATGCTCATCAAAATCCCAGCAAAATTCTTCAAAGACATCAAAAGAACAGTACTCAACTTCATTTGAAAAAGCAAAAAAACGCATGATAGCCAAAACAATCCTGGGCAATAAAAGAATTTCTGGAGGCATCACAATCCCTGACTTCAAACTCTACTACAGAGCTACAGTACAGAAAACAGCCTGGTGCTGGCATAAAAACAGACAGAAGGACCAATGGAACCAAATCAAAGACCTGGATATCAATCCACACATCTTCGAACACCTGATCTTTGATAAAGAAGCAAAAAATATCAAATGGAAAAAGGAAAGCATATTTAACAAGTGGTGCTGGCATAACTGGATATCAACATGAAAAGAATGAAAATAGATCCATATCTATCACCACGCACAAAACTCAAGTCCAAATGGATCAAAGACCTCAACATAAAGCCAGCCACACTGAACCTCATAGAAGAGAAAGTGGGAAGTACAGTTGAAGACATTGGCACAGGGAACCATTTCCTAAATATAACCCCAGCAGCACAGACACTAAGAGAAACAATAAATGGGACCTCCTGAAACTGAAAAGCTTCTGTAAAGCAAAGGACATGATCAACAAGACAAAATGACAGCCCACAGAATGAGAAAAGATCTTCACTAACCCCACATCAGACAGAGGTCTGATCTCCAAAATATACAAAGAGCTCAAGAAATTGGACACCAAAAGGTGACATAATCCAATAAAAAAATGGAGTGCAGACCTAAACAGAGAACTGTCAAGAGAGGAATCTAAAATGGCTGAATGACACTTAAGGAAATGTTCAACATCCTTAGTCATCAGAGAAATGCAAATCAAAACAACTCTGAGATCCCATCTTACACCTGAAAGAATGGCCAAGATCAAAAACACCAATGACAACTTATGCTGGAGAGGTTGTGGGGAAAAGGGAACACTTCTGCATTACTGGTGGGAATGCAAGCTGGTACAACCCCTTTGGATGTCAGTGTGGCAACTTCTCAGAAAATTAGGAAACAACCTGCCTCAAGACCCAGTAATACCACTTTTGGGTATATATCCAAAGGATGCTCAATCGTGCCACAAGGACATGTGCTCAACCATGTTCATAGCAGCTTTGTTTGTCATAGCCAGAACCTGGAAACAACCTGTATGCCCCTCGATCAAAGAATGGATAAGAAAAATTGGTACATTTACACAATGGAGTACTACACAACAGAAAAAAATAACAACAGCTTGAATTTTGCAGGAAAATGGATGGAACTAGAAAACATTATTTTGAATGAGGTAATCCAGACACAGAAAGACAATTATCACATGTACTCACTCATAGGTGGTTTTTGAACATAAAGCAAAGAAAGCCAGCCTACAAACCACAATCCCAGAGAACTTAGACAACAATGAGGACACTAAGAGAAACTTACATAGATATAATCTATATGAGAAATAGAAAGTATAAAAAGACAAAATCTCCTGAGTAAATTGGGAGCATGGGGACCTTGGGGGAGGGTTGAAAGGGGGAGGGGAGAGGCAGGGAGGGGAGCAGAGAAAAATGTAGAGCTCAATAGATATCAATTAAAAAATATATATATGAAAGACTGCCTGAAACCATTTCAAAAAGAAAGAAAGAAAGGAAGGAAGGAAGAAAGGGAGGAAGGAAGGAAGGAAGGAAGGAAGGAAGGAAGGAAGGAAGGAAGACAGACAGAAAGATAGGGGCTGGCTCAGTGGATTAAAGACGCATGCTAGCAAGCTTAACAGCCTGAGTCCGATCCGAAGGACCCATATGTTGAAGGAAGAAAACTGACTGTCCAAGGGTGTTCTGTGAGTTCCACACATGGGCCCTTCCCTCAATATCATATTTAAAAATTATAAATTGAAAAAAAGAAACGTTTTTCTATCTTAGAGACCTTTTCTTAGTTAATACATACTTTTTTGTTTTATTTTGTTTGTTTGTTTGGTTTTGGTTTTTCGAGGCAGGGTTTCACTGTAGCTATCAAGCCTGTCTTGTAGACCACGCTGGCCTCGAACTCACAGGGATCCACCTGCCTCTGCCTCCCAAGTGGTGGGATTGAAGGTGTGTGCCACCGCCACCCAGCTTGTTTTTGTTCTTCGAGACAGGGTTTCTCTGTAGCTTTGGAGCCTGTCCTGGAACTAGCACTTGTAGACTAGGCTGGCCTCGAACTCAGAGGAATCTGCCTGCCTCTGCCTCCTAAATGCTGGAATTAAAGGTATGAGCCACCACCACCCAGCTAGTTAATACAGCTTTAATTTAATACATATTTAGTCTTAGCACTCAGGAGGCAGAGGCACGTGGATCTCTGAGTTTGAGGCCCATTTACAGAGTGAGTTCCAGGAGAACCAGGGTCCTGCAGAGAAACCCTGTCTCGAAAAGCCAACTAACCAACCAACAAACCAAAAACTTTTTTTCTTTAGACTTGGAGCCCCAAAGAGTGGATATGAGATTAATTTCTCTGGATCCCTTCATCATTCCTCAGCCCAATACCTGTCTCAGAGAGGGTTTAATCTTGATCTTATTAATCAATAAGACTAATATATGAAATTGAGCTCTTGTAAGTTAATCAGCAAATTGAGCCTCTGTTTCCCATCTCTCTGAAAAGATTATCCTACCCCGAAAGGAAGGAGGGGATGAGGGACCAAATATTTCTCCTGCAGGCATTTTAGGGATTACCAGGACCCCTTGCAGCAGATGCAGAACTTCTGAACCAGTTATCACCACTTAACCCTACTTAAATCTCCACAGCAATAACATGTTTTGGTATCCTCTATATCCCAGGCACATTTCTGCTTTATCTGTATTAACTCATTTCATCCTCATAAAAATAAGATGAGGTGAATAATTTTTTTTTGTTTTTGGTTTTTTTAGGTTTTCAAGATTTTTTTTTTAATGTGCGTATTCCTGACTGTCCTGGATCTCACTTTGTAAACTCGAGATCTGCATGCTTCTGCCTCCTGAGTGCTGGGGTTAAAGGTGTGTGCCACAACACCAGATTTTTTTTTTAAGGCAGAGTCTCCTATGGGTGGGGTGAAATGGCTTGTTCAGTGAGACTTCTGGGTAGATGAGATAACTCAGTGGCAATGGCACTTGCCCCCAAGCCTGACAACCTGAGTTCAGTCCTTGGAACTCAAAGAGTGGAAGGAGTGAATTAACTCCCATGAGCTATCCTCTAACCCCCACCAGCATCACGTACCCTCCTCACAAAAAAGTGTTGGACTTCTTTGTGCCTCCACATCTTAGTGCCGGACTACGTTGTGTGTCACCAACCCATGATTAGGCACATGCTGGGCAAACACTCTACCAACTAAGTGACTTCCCTCACCTAAGGCAAAATGATTATTATCTCCACTTTACCAAGTGGGAAATGGAGAAAGAACATTACCTGTTCCCTGCCTGAATCATACCAATATGTAGAGTCAAATCCCATACAGTAGCTATAATTGCCACACTGCAGAATGATCCTTTATGGATTAGTCCAGGCCAGACCAAAGTGAGTGGCGCAGGCCTTTAATCCCGGCACTTGGGAGGCAGAGATAGGAGGATCTCCTCACGGAGGCCAGCCTGGTCTACAGAGCGAGTTCAGGACAGTCGGCAGTGTTTCACAGAGAAACCCTGTCTTGAAACAAAACAAAACAAAACAAAAAGTGAGAAAAGAACACTGGGAACTGGGTTGGAGAGAAGGCTTAGAGGTTAAGAGCACTGGCTGCTCTTCCAGAGGGGCCGGAGTTCAATTCCCAGCAACCACCTGTAAGGATACATGGAGGCAGAACACCGTATACATAATAGATAAATAAATAAACCCTAAAACAAAACAAAACAAAAAACGCTGGGCGCTGGGTTCTCTTCATTGTGAAAAGCCTTTTTAAACTGGGTCTTGCGGAACTTCCACCCTTAAACCTCTCCAGAGACATCTGACAGGATAGGGCGCCCTCTTCTGATAGAAGGTGGGAACAGCTTTGGCCCAAAGTTTCTGGGATGGACTTAGTGCCTCACTACCTGCTAGGTGGTATTGGTGGGATTTCTTTGTTTCCCCAGCTCCTTTTGCATTCTGTAACCGGCCGTAGGGAGGAAAGGCTGGGGCAAAACTGGCATAATGTTTCAGAAGTACAAATATGGATAATTAGATTAGAATGAGGGTGGAAGACTGGAGAGCCCCGTCAGGGAAAGACATTTGGACCCCACTGAATTAATTTTATGTTCTTTCAACAGGTGATGTATGCAGCCAGAGGTAAGAAGACAAGGTGACTTATCCAACATGTCAAAACCGGATGTCCTGGGCCCTTCTGGCTGTTCTCATCCAGTCAAAAATAGTGGGGACAGAGTAGACCTGGAGAAGCTTGACTTCTGGAGACGCTAGGTGATAAGGAGAGCCAGAGGTCGCGGCCCCCAAAAGCGGGGAGGAGCCAGTGTAGTTACGGGCCCTGTTTCCTCCCTAAGATCCGCCCCAGACGCACTGCCCCGCCTCGCGCCGGTGCTGCGGCTGCGACCCGCCCCCTTCACTCGCCCCCGGGCCGGGCGGGGGCTCCAGGTTCCTGCGCCCCTAGCTACCCGTCCGGCCCCCTAGCCACCGCTGCTTGGGTGAGTAAGGGAATAGCCGGTTTGGGCCACAAAGTAACCTCACTCGGGGAGCCCCGCCACGAGGTCCGGCCTCCACAGGCCTGGAGTCCTTGTCCCTGCCCGCCTTGTGCACACACTCGGAAGCCGGGGAACTAGGTGTGCTGGGATTAAATGCTGCCTTTACTCCGCAGGGCTTCCTGCTCAAGATCCTCCAGGCGTTGCGGATGGAGGCGTGGGGGAGCCTTGGAACCTCAGTCTAGTTTTGAGTTCCAGCTCTGCCAGTTACTAGCCTGTGGCTTTGAGTAAGTGATTTTAGCCACTCTGAGGCTCAGTTTCCTCTTCTGTGATATGGGAACCCAGAAGACAGCACATACTCTTAGAATAAATAGGATTAAAAGAGATTGTATATTAACTGCTGAACTCAAAATGTAGATTCTGGCAGGAGGCTGGTAGTGTGATTTTTAGGGACTTTGGATATAAAGTGGGGATACTCCTTTAAAAAAAAAAAAAGCCCTGTGTGGTGCCTGTAATCCCAGTCACAGGAAGACAGAGACAGGAAGGAGGATTTTGAGTTTCCAGCAAGCCTGGGCTACATAGTAAGGCCCTTTTCCACACACACTAACACACTACAATAGAATAAAATCGACTAAGTAGTACCAGTGAAGAAGTGAAAGCTGTCTAGGAGCAGAACTTCAGGTAGTGCGCTCCAAACGCTGAGATCCGCAGAACTTCAGGTAGTGCGCTCCTAACGCTGAGATCCGCAGAACTTCAGGTAGTGCACTCCTAACGAGATCCGCAGCAGGGACCAAGTTGGAGGGGCCTTAGAAGTAATCTAAACCTTGTGATTTCCTCCTGTTGTACAGTGTGAAACACGCCCAGGATGGTTAGGTGACTTGTCCAAGTCACACACCTAAAAGGGAAGCCAGGCACAAAGCCAAGAAGTGGAACCTACTATCCTTTCTGTACCAACTCGTCGTCCTTCCGGGGGTAAGGTCTGTTCAACCTGAAGACCTGGTCTTCTGTTAGAGGAGCCCACAGGTTCCCAGGGGATGAGGAGGAGGTCTAGTTAATCTGCTTCAGATGCAGTCTAGGGGTGGGCTGGGAGGGGAAGCGCCCTCATCTAGGGCCCTATTCAGGGAATGGGTTGGGTGTGGGAGGGTCATCAGTGCCACTTCCAACTTCCAGGGGAGATGCTTGACCAAATATTTATTGCCCCAAAGGGAAGGAAGGTCTTAAGAATTTGGGTTGGGCAGCCTCTCTGGCCTGGCAGAGAGGTTGTTGGGAAGGTAGATGAAAATGCGGAGGTGTGTCCACCTGTTTCTGGAATGCTAGGAGGCCAGGAGAGCAGAGTTCTGCTTAAGGGTGGGGCAAGAAAGAGTCATGGCTCCAGACCAGAAGGGCCGGTTTCTTTATGTGTCTGGAGCCAGCTATTGCTTGGCAACCAAAAAAAAAAACCCCCAAATTCTGGGAATGATTGTTCCCCAGGCTCTGCCTTGAGGAAGAGATTCTCTGCCTCTTGGTTTCTCCATCTTTACGATGGGAACAGGCAGATTGTCTCATCTATTTAGTACATGGTATTTCTTTTTTTTCGAGACAGGGTTTCTCTTTGTAGCCGTGGCTGTCCTGGAGCTCACTCTGTAGACCAGGCTGTCCTGGAACTCACTGTGTGTACCAGGCTGGCCTCCATGCCCAGTACATTTGTTTCTTTTGTCCTTGGCTCACTCTAGTCCTAATCTGACCTTCCTGCCTAGAGTTTTGGTCCAGAGACAGAGGGATGAAGAAAGTCAGAGTTGAAGTACACAGCTGTTTGTGAGCCTTCCATTTCCTTCCTGCTGATCCTGAGTCGGATCCTGCTTCAGCGTCCCTTCTCTGCACCTGCTCTAGGGTTGTTAGTGCACTTAGCTATTTTAGTGCCTCACCTTAGAAACTCTTTCAGCTGGGCGGTGGTGGCGCACGCCTTTAATCCCAGCACTCGGGAGAGGCAGGTGGATCTCTGTGAGTTCGAGGCCAGCCTGGTCTACAAGAGCTAGTTCCAGGTCAGGCACCAAAGCTACAGAGAAACCCTGTCTTGAAAAAAGCAAAAAAAAAAAAAAAGAAAAAGAAACTTTCTTGTTTGTTTCTCGAGACAGGGCTTCTTTGTGTAACACAGCCTTGGTTGTCCTAGAACTCTCTCAGTAGACCAGGCTGGTCTTGAACTCACAGAGCTCCATCGGCAGCCTAGCAGAAACTCTTGTCTGAGGGAAGAACCTTTACCCCATCTCGGGAGGCACTGGGTACTGAGAAGCCACCAGAAGCTGACCAGGCAGCTCTGACCTATACACATGAGGCCTGATTCTGCAAAGCCTTTCACCCTTCAGAGCACGTGAGGCCCAGGCAGGGACAATCATGGGATGGAGGTTCTGTCAGCTTCCATGGAGTCCCTGCTGCACTGGGTCACTGTGCCTGCATACAGCACCCGAGTCTGGGAAGGGCCTGAAAGTGAACCAGGCCTGCACTGTTGAGAGGAGCAGTGAGAACCGAGAGGCTGGGTCAGAGACTTGGGGGTGGGGAAGGGGGACATGGGCCACTCTATTAACCAGTTGCTTTAAAGTTTGGTTCTTGAACCAGTGAGACACTAGCTAAATCAACTACTGCAGTCTAGGCCTGTCTAGCTGGGCAGAAGGTTGAGGAGAAGACGTTACCTTGGGATTCTGAGTCAGTCTTCCCTACTCAGGACAGGAACTGTAAAAATTTTGGAGTCTCCTCGTACTCCCTGCTACATAGCATAGCTAAGTTTTGGATTGTGCAGGAGCGTAGTGTTACCACTGGCCACCCAGCCCGGCTGTCTGGGACCCTGACTTGCCCTCCATCCTCAGGTTTGACAAGATGTACCAGGTCCCTCTGACGCTGGACCGGGATGGGACCCTAGTCCGACTCCGTTTCACCATGGTGGCCCTAATTACGGTCTGCTGTCCGCTCGTCGCCTTTCTCTTCTGCATCCTTTGGTCCCTGCTCTTCCACTTCAAGGAGACGACGTCTACACACTGCGGGGTAGGGCTTGCAGGGCAGTGGTGTATTATATTCAGACCCGTCTGGATCTTTTCTGAGATTCTGATTTGATGTCAACAGAATGAGCCAGTTCTCCTGTAGGCTCCATCAGTTATGGTGGGCTCCTGGGTGGTGGTGGGTTGCTTGTAAATTGAGGTCTCATAAATTAGGCTCCTTCTACTTTCCATGAAGGTTCTAGGAGCTGGGGTCATTAAAGTTGGGCAGTCCCCAACCCAGAACCTGGACCAGGTCTAGAGGTGCACGCTTTTAATCCCAACGCTTGGGAGGCAGAGGCAGGTGAATCTCTGAGGCCAGCCTGATCTACATGGTGCGTTCCAGGGCAGCCAGGAATATAGAAATCCTGCCTTAGAAACAAACAGAGTTATAAAAACCCAGAATCCAGTACCTACTCCAGGGTTTCCTGGAAGGATAAGACAGGAATAGAGGACACTGTAGGTCTCAGTGTGTTGTCGTGGGCTTATGCCTTCGTTTGTGGGAATGTGTCTTTGTACATGTATGTGTCAGTGATTGTGCCTATATTTAATGGCTTCGAGAAAGGTTATGTGTGTGAAAGAAACTCGATCTGTCTATGTGGACCTAGTTATGTGCATGGATATGTGTTCTAGGTAGGCCCCATACCTCTGAGGCCGCTTGAGCTATGAAGAGAGATTTAAGAGTTTCTTTCTCTATAAAATGTCAGAATAAATAGGGTAAGACTGTGTTGACATCTGCTCTACTCCTATTCGCTGACCGACAGTGCTCCCCGAGACCAGAGCGTGAGCTTCAGTTTCTATGTGTCTAGAGGAGAGAGGTGGATGATGCCTGCCCTGCTCCTTCCTGGGGCTAATGTAGAGCTCCAGGTAGAGCAGCATGGGAAGGCGGGCTGGGAGTGCCAAGGGAGGAAAACAGGAGGAGGAAGAGAATGAGAAGGGATAAGAGACCGTAAGGTTAGGAGGTGGCCCCAGTTTGAGACAGAGCCTGGACATGGAGCTTAACTGACCTTAGAGCGTTGAAGGCCCCAGCCAGCTTGCTTTATACGATCCTCAGACTTCTCTGAAAACCATCTGCTCTATAGGGGGATGAGGTCTAGCAGAGCCTGTTTGGGAGTTTGGGGTGAGTATGTTCGGTACGACTTGAATTTTTTTTCTTTCTGATATGTAGGCATGAGCCTTGATTGACAGCACACAGTCTGATGAGAGATATCAGAGAGAATAGGGAAGCCAGAGGTGGTGGCTCCTGCCTGTAATCCCAGCAGGAGGGAGGCTGGAGCAGGAGGATTCACCAGAAATCAAGGTCAACCTGGGCTAAAGAGTCAAACCCTGTCTTACTCCACCCTCCAACAAATAAGTAAAAAGTGAATAAAAGGAACAGGACCAGGAGAAAAGTGAGTAGCTAGGTTAGCGGTTCTCAACCTGGCTCATGACCCCCACAGGGGTTGCATATTAGATATCCTGCATGTCAGATATTTATATTACAATTCATAACAGTAGCAAAATTATAGTTTTGGAGTAGCAACGGAATAATTTTGTGGTGTGTGTGTGGGGGGTGGGTCACCACCACATGAGGAACTGTATTAAAGGGTCACAGCATTAGGAAGGGTGAAAACCACTGAGCTAGGTGGTCTAGGATCATTTTCTGCCTTAGTGTTTGCTAAGACATGTTCCCATTACCTAACTCCTGTCCATTCTGAAAATCTTTCCAGGGTGTTTCCTCCTCTAGAACCCCTTGCCTAGCCTTTCTGAGGTGCTCTTCTTGCTGTTAGTCCCCCATTTCTCTCACACCATATCTGTGTCTGTCTTCCTCACCATGCTGGGATCTCCATGAGAACAAGCCCTGCACTGAGGCACAAAGTATTTGTTGGATAAATAGATAGGACTTCCCAGTCTAGTGGTTGGGAAAGGCAGATAGTCCAAACAAAATTAAAGGTTTTACAGCTTATAAGTTAAACAGAGTAGCCTGTTTGTTCTGCCCTTCTGGCTGGCCCTGAGGGCTAACGGGTCCAATGACCTCAGCCTACCTGATACCCACTACCCACTCTTGGCATACCAGTTAGGAAAGCATGGGTAGCTGCTTGCCTAGTGACCCTGGGAATATTTCACCCCTACTCCCTGGGGCTCTTCTGTTGGATACAATTGAAGTTTTTCATTTATGCTTTGAATTTCTTATCCAGAGTATCTCAGGAAGGGACAACCCTAGGAATAAAGTACGTAACCTAGTGTGACACACCATCATTAATGATATCGCCTCTGCTTATATATCCCAAGTAACAGGGAGCTCCCTTCTCTGTAGCTACAGGGGTTTAATAACTGAGAATGAGCACACTCTTTTTTTTTTCTAATAAGCATAGATTGGGAGAGGGTGATTTTTTTGAGTCAGAATCTCACTGTACAGTTCTAGCTGGCTTAAACCTGCTAGGGTGGCCCTGAACTCACAGAGATCCACCTGCCTCAGCCTTCCAAGAGCTGAGTTTAAAGGCGTGCACTACCATGCCTGGCTAACAGATTTTTTTATCTGTTAAAAAGTCTGCCCTGGCCTTGGCTCTGCTGTGATAACCATGGAACTATTCTTTCCTCCTGGCTTTTACATCAGGCCTGCAGAGATAAAAAGACAGTAATGGAGACCCCGAAGTCTGTCCTAGAAGCATAGCTCTAAGTTTTGCAGGAAACCTTCCCAGGATAGGGTCTGTAGACTCCTTACAACTCTAAATATGTCCTTGGACTTAATCCAGTTGGTAACTGTGTTGTCTTTATTGGGCCCAGGTCTGGATAATAAGCCTTCAGCTAACCTGGGAAATAAATGCACAAGCAATACTGTTCCTTCCTATTTCTGTCAGACTTTTATTGACACAGCCCAAGCTACCATTAGCTGTTTCTGTATAGGTACAGGCTGGACACTGATAGCTCATATTAAGGCCTACCTAGAACTCTTTCAGATCTGATTCTGTTTTTATTTACTGTTTGTGTGTGTGTGTGTGTGTGCTCAAGCACATGTAATCATGCATGCATGTCCCATGGCACACGTGTGTCAGTCAGAGGACAACTTTGAGAGTCAATTCTCTTCTTCCACCTTTGCATGCATTCTGGGGGATATCAGGTCATCAGGCTGTATGACACAGTGCTTTAACCTTCAGCCATCTCTTCAGACACTTGGTTCTCTCTCTCTCTCTCTCTCTCTCTCTCTCTCTCTCTCTCTCTTTTGGTTTTTCAAGACAGGGTTTCTCTGTGTAACAGCCCTGGCTGTCCTGGAATTAGCTCTTGTAGACCAGGTTGGCCTCGAACTCACAGAGATCCTCCTGCCTCTGCCTCCCGAGTGCTGGGATTAAAGGCATGCTCCACCACTGCTCGACTCACTTGGTTCTCTTAATGCAGGAGCAGGTAACTCTCTTGGTAGAGCTAAAAAAATATTCCCAGTCATGTTTCAATCAAAAAGAACCAGATCCACCAGGCAGTGGTGGTGCACACCTTTAATCCCAGCACTCAGGAGGCAGAGACAGGTGAATCTCTGTGAGTTTGAGGCCAGCCTGGTCTACAGAGTGAGTTCCAGGACTGGCTCCAAAGCTACTGGGAAACCCAAAAACAAACAAACAAACAGAGCCAAATCCCATTCTTCTTTTTCTTTTTGCCTTTCTAGAAATGCACTTGTCTCCCTTGGACACAATATTTAGAAAGATATCCGCCTCTGCTTGGCAGAAAAGCTAGTGGGCCGATCTTAGTCACTATCACCTCTTACAGTTGCACAGTGTTCTGGGATTTATGAGGTGGCCTTGTTGATTCGGAGAAGGCTGTGTGCCTGGGCAGGCGTGGAGAACTTGGCTTTGTGGGCGGAGGGCAGGCCCTGAGGACCTGGGGGTGGGACCCTCTGGTTTGAAGCAGTTTCAGTCTGACTGGAGTCCTCAATCCCAGCCCAGGATTCTTCAGCACGCAGTGTAAGTGTTTCTTGATCAGCTTCCCATTCCACCCTATTCCTGATGAAGAGCTAGTCTGGTAGACTCCTTAGTAGGAGGAAGTATGGGATCCAAGGAAAGATTTGGTCCCAGGTCTTTTAATCCAAAGCCATCTCTTGTTTGTCCCAGCTTGCCCCAGAAGGGAGCCCAGCTGGAGGAGTCATGGTGGTCAGGGCCATAGGGACGTGGGGAGGTTCTCCTCTTCCAGGAGGGAAAAAGGAATGGGAAAAGGCCAGCTTCCTGGGCTTGTGCTTAACCGGGATGAGTTTGACTCAGTACAGTAAGCTGAAGCTGAAGGGAGAAGGTTCCAAAGACCCTTGTTTATATTCCTCCAAATATAAATTGGATTGGATTGGATAAGGTAGTCCTCTGAGAAGGAGAGAATGGACATTTGGTCCTCTGCAGGATCCTGTGGTTTGGCTCATTAAGAGCCTGGGGGTGGAATGGCTGGTAACCTGTAGTTCTGCTGGAATGGGCCTTGGACACACTCACTGTTCCTAGTTGAACATGGGTGAGAAGGAGGAATGCGATCAGACAGGGTCAGCGAGAGGCTTAGCTCGTCTGAGCCAAGGGTCCTTAGTTTAGAGCTACTTGTCATCTGCCGTGTGATGGGAACAGTCCTGCCCAGCTGCCGTGAGGGCAGTGTTGTGAAGTGAGACCACCACAGCGCCAGTGTTCAGACCCCTGGGGCCCTCTTGCTGTCTCGACTCTTTAAGAGGCAGGATTAGAGTATCAGTGTGCCGCAGTTCCTAAGGACGCCCATGCCTGTGTGTGCCACTCCTACCCCATCATTTTGTTTTCTCTCCTGCTTTCCACTTATATTCTGGCTTTTCCTTGAACTAGTTCTGGAAAAGGCTCCACTTTCCAAGACCCAGGTATCCTACCAGGCCCCAAGTTGTATCCCTTGCCTTGCTTGGACCACTCCTTACAGGATGTTCTCTGCACCCTTGGACCCCGATGGGACCGTGTTCCGGCTCTGCTTCACAGCCTTTGTCTGGTGGGTCATCACTTTTCCCCTGTTCGGCTTCTTCTTCTGCATCATCTGGTCTCTGGTGTTCCACTTTGAGTACACGGTGGCCACTGACTGTGGGGTGAGTTCCAGGCTTCCCCGCACCTCGGGCAGGGGCAAGGTTATGAGGCAGTGGTAAGGGAAGATCAAGGAGGAGGAGAAAAGTGGAAGGTCAGAGAGAGGGAAGTGACAAGTCAGAATTCATGGAGAAATTAGAGACAGGAACTCGGAGAGCAGAGTCACCACCACCTCTAAGAGCTGGGAGACAATTGGGAGACGATTACAGAAAGTACAAAGAGTTGGGGCAGAGGGTGTTGAGGGCACCTGAGGGAGGGAAGGAATTGGGACTGGGCAGAATTGGGCAGGAAAAGGAGGAAGAGAGAAAGAAAAATCGGAGCCAGGATAAGTAACAGGTAGTTTTATCTCAGATTAGGGGAACCATCCCTGTTCTGTGATCTTCTAACTTGGTTTCTCTACTGGCAGCTCTAGGCCCCACAACCCATGTCCACTCAGGCTAGCTAGAAACCAGGATGAACTTCCTGCTTCCCAGATCAGTCTCCCAGGTCTTTTCTGAGGGATCAGGAATACAAGTTGTGTGTCAGAGGCATGGAGATGAATATACACTTGCTCTTAGCATATTCACACAAGAGACAGTTCTTAGACATAGTTACAATGTAGCGAGTTGGAGTTCTTTTCCTTTCTTTTTTTTTTTTAAAGATTTGATTTTTATTTATTTCTGTGTGTCTGTGTATGGATATGTGGGAATGATGACAGAAGATGGCATCAGATTCCCTGGAGCTGGAGTTGCAGGTGGCTGTGAGCTGCTTGGGGTGGGTGCTGGGAACTGAACTGGGGTCTTTTGAGAGGGCAACAAGCTCTCTTAACCACTGAGCCATCACTTGCTATTGAATTGAGGTTCTTACTGTGATAAAAAAAAAAGAGGGGGAACCCAGGGGCTTCAGGGCTCAGAGGAGACATTTAACCCAGCTTGGATACTGGAGATGATTTCTTTCCAGAAGGAGGGAACTTTGTTGCTGGAATACGTAGAGGTGAAAAAGGATCATTGTGAATACTAGGCTAACAATTGTGCATTTTATCCTGAGGGTAATGGAAGCTTTAGGAAGATTTTAAGCAAGAAGAGACATGATCAGGTCTGTGCTTTAGAATTTCCTTCCAGCTTCTGAATGCAGAAAGACTAGGGATCAAGAATAGGGAGGCCAAGACAGGCAGTGGTGGCACACACCTTTAATCCCAGCATGCCAGAGACAGGAGGCCAATCTGGTCTACAGATTGAGGTTTACCAAAGTGAGGGATATACACAGAGAATCCCTATCTTGAAACCCCTCCCCCCAAAAAAGAATAGGGAGACCAGTGGGAATGCTACTCCAGTGGCTTGTACTACTGGTGACCAGCACCAAGGAGATACAGACCAGCACCAGATGAGAAGGTGGAGCCCAGAGAAGGAATAAATAGGATTATCAGGAGCTGGAGTTTTTGTCGAGTTGGTAAGGGGTTGGAGGATAAGAAGGTGGATAAGCCTTTTATAACCAGTAGTATATATGGGGGTGGGGACTTTTGCCTGAGGCCAAAAGAATTATTTTTTAATGGTATAATCCGATAAGGAGTGTGTGTGTGCGCGCATATGCCAGAGGACAATCTTGGGTTGTCATATCCACTTTGTTTTTTAAGACAGTCTCATTTGACTAGGCTGGCCGGCCAGCGAGCTTCATCACCCTCTCTTTGCCTCCCCAGCACTGGAATCACAAGTACCTGCCATTGTGCCTGTTCTACCTGATCTCCAGGACTTAAACTCACACAGCAAACATTTCCTGAGCTATCTTTCCAGCCCCTGGTTAGGGGATTTCCTAGAACTTCCCCACTATGAGCTTCTGATCTACTTCTCCATTAGAAAAGGGTTCTTTGCCCATCAGTACTTTCAGCTCTGGGCTTATGGCGACGTTTGGAATGAACTGTACGCATCTGGTGTCTGATAGTTTTTGAGGTTGTTGTAGGCACAGGTAGTGAAGTAGGGAAACGATGTGCTGGAGAAGGAAGTGGAAATATTTACCTGGTTTATGTGTGTATGTTTGTATGTGGTGGGTGGCACAGACTCTAAAGTCCTGCCTCACCTTTATCTGGAAGAAGTTTGTGAAGTCAGCCTGATAGTCACCAACCTTCTCTTCTTCTCAGTCAGGTACTACCACCTAGAATGTTCTCCCAGTAGGCTTTAGATACTGGTCCTGGCACCCACAAAGTGGCTGAGATTGGAAGCAGTCTTCAGAATGACTGTTTTAGGAAGGCTGCACTCAGTCACCAACTCAGGGCATGAGAGAGGCTGTAAGGGCAAGAGGTTTCTTTCACTGTCTGGTGTGCTGCCTTTCCCGCTCGCGGTTTTCTTATACTCCGTAGCCCTGTTGACTCACAGCCTTTTTCTCAGACTTTTTATGAACGCCTGATTTATAAAAGCCATCACTTTTATACCCACTGTGGGCTTGACACTGTAGAGGCTCTGTCAGCCAGGTATATTGGTGAATGCTTTTAACGCCAGCACTCTCAGGTGGATCTCTGTAATCCAAGGCCAACTTGGTCTATATAGCAAGTACCAGACCAGCTGGGGCTTCATAGTAAGACTCTGTCTTAGTTAAACAAAATTAAATAAAGCACCCTATAAGATAGGTGACATTATAACTATATTACCAGTGTAGACAGGGGAGCTCAGAGAGGTGAAGGGCCTTGCTCAAGATCACCTAGATAATAAAGGCAGAGTTGGGATTCGGATCCAGCTTTTAGAACAGCTTCTCTGAGAACTCCACACTTAGCTTCCTCTGGCAGTGCTGAGGTGGCTGTGAGGTCCTTGGATTGCCTACCCCATGCCCTGAGAGGTCCCTCCCGCATTGCTCACTGTAGCAGCGGTCCAGAGGTTCATTCAGCATCTTTGGAAGGAAGGAATGGAGCTTCCAGAATTAGTCATAGCAGGGTCTCTGGGTTGCTGGCATCTACACTACCCTGGCTGTTGTTGAGTCTAAAAGTGTGTGGGCAATGGACTGATGCTTCTGGTATTGGATTCTTTCACAAAAGCAACTCTCACCTTCCAGGCCTGCATGTCATACAATTCCCCCGTGAGTCCATGTGTGTCAACGCTCGCAAATCACTGCTTTGCAAGAGACCTCTTCCCACCCCTGCCCCGGCCCCACTACACCACCGCCCACAGTGCTCCCATCCTCAGGCTTGTCTGTACAGAGAACTCCACTCCTTCGTTCCACACTCTCACCTCCCTCTCTTACCATGCTTAAGGAGTGAGACTGCTGCTCCACGAAGAACGCGGAGTTCCAGGCACGCGAAAGAGATAGAATTGGTGCACAGGGATAGGCTCATTCGCTTTTCGTCTTCCTTTTGTCTCTGTGATATTAAAGGTGTGCACCACTGTGCCCAGCGAGGCCATTTTCTTAGAATATATTACCTTAGAAGATTCCATTTTCTTTTTCTTTCTTTTTGTTTTGGAGACAGGATTTCTCTGTGTAGCTCTGGCTGTCCTGGAACTTGTTCTGAAAACTAGACTGGCCTCAAACTCAGAGCTCCTCCTGCTTCTGCATCTTGTGTGCTGGGATCAAAGGTGTGCACCACCTCGTCTGCCGGGAAGATCCCACTTTCTTTAACATGATCACATGATCAGGATAGGAATTCCCTCAGGATCTCATGGCATACTCTACACATTAGTGTACCTGCCTAGGGGGAAGAGTGGAGCCGGGAGCAGTTGAGAGGAACAGCTCAGCAGGGTGGCTCTGTTCCAAATAAAGTCCAAAGATCTGTGACTCATCCTGATCTTCAGGCCTCAAACCTGGGATCCTGGGATGCCCACAGAGCCATATTCAGGCACATCCCAGAGCTATTAGCATAGGGAGAACCTGAACTCATATGCACACCTGCTCAAATGTGCAGGTTCCAATCTCAAGAAAGATGGAGATAATCTTACCCTGTCCAAATCCCAGACAGACTAGGAAGTGAACATGTCAGTCCCGGGACCTACAAGGGCGCCTGGAGAACCTGGACGAAAAGGGAGTGGCTTTAATAGGTGGGAAGAAGGCCTTCCTGGTGGGTGGGACCAGCAAAGGAGATGCCTAGTCTCCCTGATTAACTCTCTTAGGTGCCCAATTACCTGCCATCAGTGAGCTCCGCCATTGGTGGGGAGGTTCCCCAGCGCTACGTGTGGCGCTTCTGCATTGGCCTGCACTCGGCACCCCCGCTTCTTGGTGGCCTTCGCCTATTGGAACCACTACCTCAGCTGTGCATCCCCGTGTCCGGGTTACCGCCTTCTCTGCCGCCTCAACTTCAGTCTCAACGTGGTGGAGAACCTCGCGCTGCTCGTGCTCACCTACGTCTCCTCCTCCGAGGACTTCAGTGGGTGCCCGACAAGGGAGGGGTGAAGGGCACGGGAAGGGGATGCAGCCCCCTTTCGTGCCTAAGGGTGAGGGTGGGGTCCATCCTCCTTTCTCCCTCCAGCCATCCATGAAAATGCTTTCATTGTGTTTATCGCGGCCTCTCTCAGTTACATGCTCCTCACCTGCATTCTCTGGCGGCTGACCAAGAAGCACACAGTAAGTCAGGAGGTACGGTCTACCCCTACTGGGCACTAGGAAGCCCAGAAGAAAATCAAGAGCATTTGTCCTTAGGATGTGGGTAATGATGGGTGACAAACGACTTTCCATTTGGAACTCAGCAAGAGGGCATGGGGGCTTTGGGCTGAGACTTGGAGAAAAGTGGAGAATGGTTAACTTGAGTGGAGAATGCATAGAGGCTGGATATGGGGCCCAAATCAAGGGTAGCAGCCAGGCCCAGTGGGTTAGAAACACAATGTCAGTGGACTGATTTGTAAGAATCCCCACCCATATACATGGCCTTTCTTTGCCCCACTGTACCTGAAAGTGTTGGCTTGGTGGGTGAACTCCATGCATCTTTCCTACTCCGTCCCGCTGAAGTGGGAAGGGCGAGAGATAGCACTATTCCTTGGTTTCGTTATCCCCCTAGATGCAGGGATGTAGACATGCTCATCATTTTCGCTGCCCCTGCCTACACTCCCTTCCATGACCACTTTGGGATGCAAGAGGGAAGTCCCAGCCGTTAGGAACTGAGTCTAAGAGGGAAACCCACCCACATATACCCAACAAGCTACAGAGTGATCAAATAGTCCGTCCTCTAGGATCGCAAGTCCTACAGCTGGAAACAGCGGCTCTTCATCATCAACTTCATCTCCTTCTTCTCGGCGCTGGCTGTGTACTTCCGGCACAACATGTACTGTGAGGCTGGAGGTGAGGCCAGGCTGGGGTCTGGAAATGCTCACAAGTGACCGCAGAGCAGCTCTGCTGGGCTTTGGGGCTTTTGTAGTAGGCGGTAGTCTTGGGTACTGGCTGTCACTGTGTTCTCTGTGGTGGGTTGGTAATGTGATGCTTAAGAAGTCACTAAGAGGGTAAACCAAGAGGTTCACTGTGCCCTGTTCCTTGTGTCCTCGTAACAGTGTATACCATCTTTGCCATCCTGGAGTACACTGTTGTCCTAACCAACATGGCGTTCCACATGACAGCCTGGTGGGACTTCGGGAACAAAGAGCTGCTAATAACCTCTCAGGTCGAGGAGAAGAGATTCTAAACCCTTCTCTGATGCTGGGAAGAGAACCTACTGCCCAGAAACAAGAAACCACTCTGGCCTCCCTATGTCCATGTCCTCTCTGGACCCTTCTCAAACTGAGGACTAGGGGAGAAGAGCAAGAGCGGGTATGACGAGCTGACCCAGCCCCACAGGGGTTGTCAAGAGACATCACTGTAAACTGAAAGCTCCACCACTTGGTGCTTAAAAAAAAAAGTCCTGAGGTTCATGACCATTATCCAGTTTTTGACCTTTACACAGACCCCTCTGACTGAGGTTAAGAACCACTGAGCAGTGCGGCTACCTGAAGATCACAGTCACAGCCATTTCTCTCTAGGGGTCCTTCCCATGAGCCTCATTGTGTCCCTGTGTATGACTGGGGGGAAGGCTGTGTTGGTGTGTGAGGCCATCTGATGGCAGTAGTGCCCTGTACTTGACAAATGACTCGTCCTAGAAACATCAAACGTATTTTCCTCCCCGTTTAAACCACTGGCTTTTTGGGCGCGCTGAAATATGCCTATAAGTTTAGCATAGTGGAGGCTAAGACTGGTGGACTGCTTCAAGATCCATGCCAACCTGGGCTATAGTGAGACCTCATCTCAAAAATGAAATGTCAGACATGGTGGCACATGCCTTTAATCTCAGCACAGCAGAGACAGGCAGACAGCTATGAGTTCAAGGCCAGCCTGGTCTATACAGTGAGTTTCAGGCCACTCAAATACCCTGTCTCAGAAAACAAACAAAATAGCCCCTAAAATCACAGGCTTATAAGACCTTTCCCTCTGGCAAGGGGACAGGGGTCAGAGGTAGAATTCTGTACTCCAGAATGGGTTCCTTGTTTTTCCTTCATTTTTCTCTACTGCTCCCCAGCTTTTATTTGTATATTTTATTTCAAAGGATAATAAATTTTTTTCTTTTGCCAACAATCTGGGGTAGGCATGTTACTACTGGGGCTCATCTGCGCATGGCAGCTGAGGTGAAGAATGGAGAGTCTGCAGCAGTTCATTCTCATGTAGTGTCTCCCTTAGCCCTTCTGCCTAGTGTTTCCTAAGGCAGCCTCAGCCTCCATTTTGGTGAACACAAGTGGCTGAGCTATCTCTGAAATGACAAAGACTGGAAGCTGGGCTAGCTAAGAGTCTTCAGCTGAAGCAGAGCCTGGCTCTGGCTGTAATCCTGCCAGTGAAGACCTGTCCCCTATAGGCAACAGAGGGGACAACTCTGATGTGTGACTGATGGCTTTGGAGCCTTGACCAGGAAGTCGTTTCCTCAGGCTTTGCATCCTAGTCCACTATGGCGTCCCTGGCTGGGCCCCAGCGCTTTGTTAGGGAAATGAGGGTGGTGGTAGAGAACCACAATGAAGCCTACTGTCTTCTGTCCCCTCTTAGAGGAAACAAAAGGTTCCCAGTCTCTGCAGAGCCCTGGCTCATGCCCACCCGCTAATGCCCAGCACATAGGGAGGAGCCGGGGCCAATGGAGATAGGAGGTTTTATTGATGCTGATGGGGTAGGAAAGGCCCCCAGGAGCATGGGGCCTGAGTCAGTCAGCAGACGCATAAGGCCTGGGCACATGGGGCAGGTTAAGGCATTTTTCTTCTCAGGGTTCTGTGGCTTCTCCTTTGTTGGGGGGATATCTTGGAGAGCCTACTCCAAGAGCAAAGGCAGAGGTTAGAGCCCCTAACCTGAGAGGAGGCACCACAACAGGCAGCAACAACTTTGTGGAAAGCTGGATGAACTGGTCAGTAGCAGGAAATGGAGGGTGGCACTGGGCTGGCCTCTTGGAAGGCTCAACCTGGCTTAGGTGAACTCATGGAATACTTGGTATTCCCAAGCAGGGTGGGGCAGGGCCCAATGCCCCTTTCCCTGTGTACCTCCTTAAGGAATAAAAGGCAATCAGGGAGTCCCCTGGCAAGGGGTGCCAGAATTAGTCCTTAAGGCACAGCTGGGGGGCAGACAAGGCGCCAAGGCACAACTGGTGGGGGGGGCAAAGGGTAGCTGAATTCATCCAAGCTGAATGCCAGGGTCACAAGAGGATGCAGGACCGCCCACGCTTTATCGGTGTTGGGTTGAGCACTGCCCGGACAGCCTCTGCAAACACCTCCTTGACGCCGTCCTGCTGCAGCGCGGAGCACTCAAGGTAGCGCACAGCATGGATCTGCTTGGCCAGTGCCTGGCCCTGCTGCGGTGTGATGGGCGCTTGACCCTGCTCCTTGAGGCGCCGTAGGGTATCAGGCTGGGCTCTCAGGTCCTTCTTGGTGCCCACCAGGAGGATAGGGACGTCGGGGCAGTGGTGACACACCTCTGGATGCCACTTGTGCCTCACATTTTCATAGGAGGGTGGACTGGCAATGGAGAAACAGATGACAAAGACGTTGGTCTGAGGGTAGGAAAGGGTGCGCAGGCGGTCATACTCCTCCTGGCCCGCAGTGTCCCACAGGTTCAGGTTCACCGTGCGCCCGTCAACTGCACTCTGGGCGCTGTAATTGTCGAACACAGTGGGGATGTATTCCTTGGGGAAGGCATTAGTCGTGTAGCAGATGAGAAGGCATGTCTTGCCCACAGCCCCATCACCCACCACCACACACTTGATGCTCTGCATTGTGTATAAAGCTGCGGGAGTGGAGGCAGTGCCTCCTCCCTCTTCTGGACCCCACTGGAAGTAGTAACCTACGGAGAGATGAGAGGGACATTCTTGATTTAGGAGACCTGTACCTACTGAAAAAAAAAGATGAAGATATACAGAGAAAAAACACTTCTTGTTCAGTTATCTTGACATCATCCCCAAATCTCATCAAGACAAACATTAGAAACAAAGAGAGGCACTGAGCAAGATGCTGCAAAGCCGTAGCCTTCTATGAGCTCTGGTACCAGCCCAGTCCAACTGCTAATTCTAGCAATGACAATGGACAAACCACTCTTCTAAACAAACCTCAGTTTTCTAATCTGCAAAATGGAGATAATAGCGACTCATGTACTTACTGTATGGATTAGTTATTACATTTAAAGCACTGAGGACAGTACCTGGTTAACTAATACTAGTTATTTTTATTCTTCCTCAATACAAGGATCCGCTGGATCATCAACTACATATGGACTCCTTTCACTAGTCTGATCTCCCAATATTTGCTCCAAAGCCTCAAAAATTAAAGCCAATATGCATGATGGTAGTGGGGGACACCTTGCTGGGAAGTGGAACGGGAACCTTGGTGCTGTGGCTGCAGTGGATCAAGCACTGGCTGGTTCTCCCCAGCTGGAGGGAAGTGGCATTGCCTGATGAGGCCACTTCTCACGTTGCTGTTGACAGGATCCCCATCTGCTCTGTATGAGTGTGTTCAACCTTCAGACATTCAGACAGACCCTCAGAGTGGGTAGCAGCTTGAATAAAGTAAAGAGAACCAGACTGAAAACCAGAGAATAAGTTCTACCTCAGTTCTCTGACTCACTGCGGCCAGCATGAAGCACTTATCCCCTCTGGGTCTCAGGTTTTCTTTTCAGGAAATGAAGGTAAAAAGTGTATGACAGGGCTGGAGAGATGGCTCAGCAGTAGGAGCAGGTACTGCTTTGAAGACCTGAGTTCACTTCCCAGCCCCTGCTTTAAGCACTCCACAATTGCCTCTAGCTCCAGATCTAGGGCTCCCTTTGGCGTCTGAGGAAACCAGCATTCATACAAAAACACACATACCAGCATACGTACACCCAGCCGGGTGTGGTGTGTTTACCTATATCCAAGCACTCAGGCAGGAAGATTACGGTAAGTTTGAGACCAACCTACTCTACCTAGTGAGTTCTAGAACAGTCAAAGATATATAGTAAAGCCCTATCTCAAAACAAAAGCAAACAAAGACTTAGGCTTAAGGAGGAAAACACTGCATGTTTTCTCTCATATGTAAAATCTAAATTTAAATATAGATCAGATTTAAATATGTGTGCGTGTGTGTGACATGAAAGCAGAAGGGGAACTATTTGGGAAGAGGAAGGACATCAGTGTGGAGAGAGGAGGGGTGACTATGAGGAGAGTATAGTGATAAATATGACACATACATAGGAAAATGATAATATAATGACAAATGATAAATATGATACAAACATAGGAAGACTTCATAATGAAATCTATTTCTTATGTACTAACTTGAAAGCCTCAGGGGCAGGGGCAGGTGCATTGTGTCCACTGCATTATTTGAGTCCTGGCATTTCACAGTAGAACTCCTGGGCCTGAAATCTTAAGATCAACACAGAAGGGGACTAAGCAGCAGTAAGAGTAAGACCCCTCACAGGAGGTGGTGGAGCATGCCTTTAGTCCCACTCTGAAGACAGAGGCAGGGGCCTCTGTGAGCTTGGGGCCAGCCTGGTCTACAGATTGAGTCCCAGGACAAAATCACACAGAGAAACCCTGTTTCAAAAAAACAAAACACAAAAGACTAACACACCTCCTGCCCCAAGTCCAGCAGTGAACCTACACAGGCAGGAAGGCAAGGAGGGTATTCTGGCTAGCAGTCCCGAGGCCCATGAGACTGAAAGTACAACAGGCCCTCTAGGGAGGTGGTTATCAACCACCAAATCAGTAAATCAGTCCTCAAAGGAGTGGGGCTGGCCAAGGAAGAGGGCTGGCCATGGGAAGAGGGCGATGAATGAGTGTCCACAACAAGGTGTGGCACACCTCTGACCCGCTGGGCTCACCTGCTGATCTCAACCCTCAGTGAAAGGCCTCCATATGATACAAGTCTTTACCGAGAGAATGGCAGGTGTTACTCGATTCTCCCCCTGACTGGTAGGACTTTATTTTACAAACTCAGAAACCAAGCCCAGAGCTGTTAAAAAGTCATCCAGCCTCACACAGCTGTGTGGAGTTTGGGAGCCAGGACACAAACTCAGTTGTGATCCAAAGTCCTAAGTGTTCTTCATCATATCACGTGGCTCGCAGATAACTGTGGGGCCTTGAATAAATTAGTCACTTCCTTTACCATAGCCTCAGTTTCTTCACATCAAGAGTCATGACGGTTGTCTTCCTGGCCTCGTGGGGGATGCAGCGTGACCGCGAATACACTTTTGTGTGCCACACACACGGGCAGCGACCAAAGCAAAGCGTGGCCAGTTCTCCCTGTGAGAATAACTGCCTCTCGCGGTTCGACCTTCGTCCTCTCCCAACAGAACTCTCCTCTTTTCCCCTTGCTTTCAGTCGTACTATCTTTACTGTTGCTGGAGCACCGCTGAGGACTGGCTCTGGACAGGCGTGCTACTGTGACGTCCTAGCTCCAGCTCTCCGGCAGGTCTTCCCCTGAAATTCTACGGCTGGAGTGGGCCAGATGAGTTTCCTCACCTTAGAGACTCCACGCCATAGGCTTAGCTCACTTACGTCAAATGGAAGGAAAGAGTGGCTGCGGGAGGCCAATATGTACAATTAGATTTTGATGATGACTTTAAAAAAGATCTTTGCTGGAAATGTGGCTCAGTGATATTGCACTTGCCTCGTATATGTAAAGGCCCAGTTTCAATCTCCAGAATTCTACTCCCTAGTAATAAATATAATTAAAAAAAAAAAAACTTGGTTTCGTAAATAAATTGATGTTTGAAGATATATAAGCAAATGACAATAACTTGTTCTAGGTTTTTATACCCAACTTATTCAGATCATGCCTGGACTCTTTGTCATCAAAGTTGATCACACTATAAGAGGGGTTTTAGAATCATGCAGACCTGGATTTAAATCCTATTTCCACCACTTATCTGTTTTGTGACCCTGGATTTAGGATGAATTGCCTCTGTAATCTTCAGTTTCCTTATCTCTCAAATTCAGCCACAAACAGTAGTTCTCACAGGGTTGCTATACGAGGTTAAATGCGTTAATATACAATATCTGCATGATACAGTATGAGTTCCTAGCTCCTCCTCCAAAAGGGTCTACAATGTTGTCTATAAAGCCAATCTTGGGGGCTGGAGAGATGGCTCAGTGGTTAAGAGCTTTACCTGCTCTTCCAAAGGTCCTGAGTTCAATTCCCAGCAACCACACGGTGGCTCACAACATCTGTAATGAGATTTGGTGCCCTCTTCTGGCCTGCAGGGATACATGCGGGCAGAACACTAAATACATAATAAATAAATAAATCTTAAAAAAAAAAGTCAATCTTGGTCATTCTTTTCCACTGCTCCCCTTTTTTAAAGACAGGGTTTTATTGTGTGGCTCTCCTGGAACTATGTAGACCAGGTTGGACTTGAACTCACAAAGATCCTCAGCATCCAGAGTGCTGAGATTAAAGGTGTGTCCCACGACACCTGGCAAGTCCTAGCCATTTTTTTTAAATCTCACATTTTTTGTTTGTTGTTTGTTTTTCGAGACAGGGTTTCTCTATAGCTTTGGAGCCTGTCCTGGAACTAGCTCTTGTGGACCAGGCTGGCCTCGAACTCACAAAGATCCTGCCTCTGCTTCCCAAGTGCTGGAATTAAAGGCGTGAGCCACCATCGCCCGGCCTATCTCATATTTTATGCTTATTTTTCTTCCTGCTGCTATTCCCTTTTCCCCTCAAATCTTCCCGGATCTTCAAGGCCTAAATCTCACCAGGTCATAAAGTTATTTGCATTTCCATAGCATGGTTACTCCTTTTAACTCTGCTTTGGCTCCATATGAATCTAATTTCTCTATACATAAGTGATAAATATTCCTTAAATAGCAGGCTGGGTTTCTGTCAACTCAACCACAAAAAAGCTTTGAGTATAGGGCTAAACACACAGAAGTATACAACCACTGCCTTTTGATGTGCTGAGCCAGCCCTTATCATGAAGATAATAGGATGGACCCCTCTCAAGCCTGCCCCAGTCAACAATACTCCAATGCTGAGTTTTAGTGGAGAATATTGACAGCCCCCCAAAAGGCTAATTAGTTTGAAATGGCTCTAGAAGGGTTAGTATAGTACTATAGCTCATGGGGCAGGAGGATGGAGCCTATTAGAGTGAGCCTGATTGCATCCAGTGGGCCAGGGCCTTGGGGTGTGTTCCAGGCAGGCCAAGAACAGGGAGGAAAAGGAAGTACTGATGTTTGCCTGATTGCCTGATCTCGGTGGCAGTTAGAGCAGGGGAAGTGTCCCAACTGGGAGTGGGGGAGGGGAAGCATGGGCTCTAAAAGGCCTGTGCAGTGTAATCCTGCAGCCTTCTAGGCCACCTCTCTAACACAAAGCTCTCAGTATTTTGAAACTCTCCCTACTGACAACACACATTTCAAACCTTACCTCTGATTAAACTACCCTGTTCTTTCAAAGTGACCTCCACAGTCTCTACCCCCAAAACACAAGCAGTACTAAGCAGGGTCAAGCACTACTTCCACCTCCTCCAAGAATGTTTTTGTACAAGCTACGTGGTGGTGGCCGTGGCAGTGATGGTGGTGGCACTCTCCTTAAGTCCACTTGGGAAGCAGAGGCAGACAGCTCTCTGAGTTTGAGGTCAGCCTGGTTTACAGAGCAAGTTCTAGGACAGCCAGGGTGACACAGGAAAAACCCTGTCTTGAAAAACCAAAACAACAAAACCAAAACAACAAAACAATAATAATAATAAAAATAAAGTATATAATCCAAGTCACAAGTGACTTCACTGACCCTGTCTATTTCACGCGGAGGCTGCTCAGAATTTTATCTCTTAGACTGGAAAAGCCTAGAGGGCAAAGTCCTGCCTGATTTCTGACTCCCTGAGTATAGCACGTGGCTCTGTCAGTAAAGAACAAGCAGCGAGCTCAATCTGTCCCTCTCTGCACACTTGCACAAGGGCTCATCTTCCAAATGCTGTGCACTCCTTCAGAGTCTTCTTGTCCTCTGGGCTCAGCTGTTTCCCACCTTCTCCAGGCTATTTCAGCCCCTCCTCTTTTACCTTCACCAGTACCGACCGTCCTGTTTATTTGCAGAAGCCCAGCACAAGACTGAGTGAAGCTGTGCAGTGAGAGGGCCATGCTCCCCACCCCACCCCCATCAGTCCTGACATTGAGACTGGGAACAAGAAAGGCCTCTATGTCCAAGAGACACTAGACAAAGGTAGCCAACTTCTTCCTCATCCAGAGAAACAGAAAGTTAAGCTAAGAAACACACAAGCTAGATTGCTCTGGTTTGACTAAAAGACAGAGAGGTCAAGCAACGGTAGCTTGGAGGGGCTGAAGAAAATGGGAAGAAAAAGTAGAAGATCGGCTAAAGATTAGAGTTGGTTGGCCAAAGACAACCAAGCCAGGGGCATGGTGCTACAGTAAGCTTTTCTGTCTGTCTGTCTGGAAGGGAAGATAGAGGAGAGGTGACACAGGAGGCTCCCGCTGGGGCTGCAGCTGCCTACAGCTGGGCTGGGAGGAGGAAGCTAGGGGAGACCTGAGGTCAGTGTGGGACTGGGACCAGGCCAAGGGCTCAGACTTTTTCTTCCCCTTCTCAGCATCAGCAGGGAAGAGCCTAAGAGAACCTAGTTCTCAATCTTAAAAAAAAAAAAAAACAAAAAAAAACAAAAAAAACAAAAAAACAAAAAAACAAAAATAAGCATCTTTATTCCCAGCAGAGGCAGGCATATCTCTGAGTTAGAGATCAGCCTGGTCTACAAAGAGAGTTCCAGGACAGCCAGGACTACACAGAGAAAGAAATCCTGTCTCAAAAAAACTTGATGCTGCTTAACTAGGGATTGCAGAGGAGGAAGAAAGAAGACAACTGTAACTGAGCAGGGTATAGAGGGTTGAGACAACGATACTAAGTCTGTCCCATGCTCATCCCAACACCCAGGGTGTTCCACAAAGGGTGAGCCCCAGAGACAGGACAGCTCCAGCTTGGGGAGCCAAGATGCCCCTCCCCCACCCAGCAGCACAGAGGAAGGCTCACACACTAGCTTCTCTCTGCCTGGCAGCAGCTCAGCAATCTCTGGGCCCCATGAAAGGCCTGTGAAGTGGCACTTCCTTTGCTTTTGCTCACTTCACATGAGGCTGTGAATGCCAACCTCGCAATCCTGTCTCCCCCACTTAAAAACATAGAGAAATCCAGGGCTTCCCAGTCCTTTTAGTGTGCCACGCAAGGTCTGAGGGGGTTTCCACCAGGGAAAAAACACCAGGGAGGAAATGCCACATCTATTTTCCACTGTCAGTAGGCACAGCACTAGGGCAGTGGACAGGGTATACACCCCCATCCTGGAGTCCTGCAACAAGATCCCAGCATCACTGGCTTCTTATCTCTCAACCTACAGCAATCTTTGTACTTTGCATAAAGAGCAAGAGTTCTGCCCTGGACAGATCAAGGCTGATGAGAAAGGAAGGCTGAGTCTGAGGCTGCTGTGTCTCTTTAGAGGAGGGCCAGTCAAACCTATCAGTGTTCACTGTGCCCTTTGGAGGTAGTAAAAATGCAAATTGTTTTTTCCTTGTTGTTGTTAGGTTTTCTTTTCTTTTCTTTTTAAAGACAGGGCCTCACTATATCACCCTGGCTGGCCTGGCTTCTGCCTCCCAAGCACTGGGATTAAAGGTCTGTACCACCAGGCCTCCTGGCTTGCAACCTAATTTTGAAATAAGAGTCAAGATAGAGTAAGGACCTAGCTCTCCTAATCTCTGGCCTGATGTTACTCTTACTCTGATGTTACTCTTACTCTCACAAAACTGAGAAGGTGAAGACTGAAGGTTAGTCTGACCTTTGACTTCATTCAAGATGTCCCTAGTGTGGTTTGCTCCTTAGTAATGAATGGATCAGAAGGCTGGAGAGATGGCTGAGTAGGTTTAAGAGCACTTGTTCTTGCAGAGGACCCAGGTTTGATTCCCAGCACCCACATGGTGGCTCACAGGTCCATAGAGTTCCAGTTCCAGGAGATCCAACACCCTCCATGGGCACCAGGCATAGACGTGGTACATATACACATATGTAGGCAAAACATCTATATACATAAACAAATCTAAAATAAATAAATAAGTAGGCCAAACAAGTTAGGTTGACATCTGTTTTAAGCTTTAGTTTTTAAGCTCCCAAGCCTCCCCAGCCCGGCCCACCTCATGGGTAGCACTAACAGTGTGCACTGCACAGCCAGCCACCCTGCTCCTGCCGGAGCAGAGAAGCTCCTCCTCTGGCTTTCGGCTCCTGGGGACATGCCCTCCCCCTCCCCAAGTGTGAGATGAGGACAAAAGAGGAAGCTGGACCCTGGACAGGAAAACCAGTCTGATCTGGGGAGGTGGCCCAGGCTTTGTCTTTGGTTTCCCTTAGAAGATCTTCTCACAGACCCTACAACCTTTACTTCTAATGGATCGACTGTCCAGGAAGGGAAGAGGCTTTCTGTCTGGACACAGGCACCCTCCTTCTTCCCTCTTCTCCAGCTACTATCGCAGCAGCATCGTCCTGACTGCCTGGGTGACCACAGCCACTCCTATCTTCCTGCTCATAACCCCCTATAAGCTATCAGACATCTCATCTGCCTTAACATCTCCCCTGCAGCAACTCTCCAAAGCCCAGATTGCTAAGCAGGACATGTAACAATGTCACCCTCTATTTCTTCTTGTATTACCTTACCCATACTTCTGTAGCCAAAGCCTCCACAGCAGCTTCCTAGCTAGCCTCCCACCATGGTGTTTCCATTTAGATCCCTCCTATCCTGGTCATAGTTCTCTTGCAATTAGCTTAAACTTCCAATGGAGCAGACCTTGCCTAAGAGAAAAATCCAGCTATTTCCATTCTATCTTTACCCTCAGAGCCCTGTGGGTTACTGAATTATAGCGAATACTAAATTAAGCACTGGTTTATCAAGCTGGGAATCATGGCTCCTGAGGATTTTTATTGAGCTGTGATACTGAGAAAATGTGCCGTGTGCACATCCTTTCCTGAGTTGGGATTTAATACAGATCCCTTGGATTTCCTCCGTGGGGCCAAACCTCTGTACTCCCCAGAATGAGAGCAGGGAAGACAGGTGGAGAAGGGCCGGACTAGAAGACACGGGTGGTGGGGGAGGAACAACCGTGAGGTAAGAGGATAGGGAAAGGAAGGAGCCTAGCTCTTAAATTTAGCTTTGCTCGAAGGCCCCCCCAATCGTGGCATTTGCTCCCCTCCACTTCTCTTTTACTCTCGTGAGGAGAGGTTACTACAGAAGAGTGCAGGGGGTAGAGACAGACAAACTCCCTGGGCATGCAATCCAAAGGCTGAGAAGGGGAACTCCAGAATGGAGACAAGAACTTACAGGGCCAAGACAGACTAAGTTACTTTGGAGAAATTCCTTAGAGAGAGGGAATAGGATCCCAGGTAAGAAGCAAATATCAAGGATGCTAAAGACAGAAGGTTCAGCGTAACTCCCTGGCAAGGTTCTGCCGCACAACAGAAAACGGGACCCAACCCCTGCAGTCCCCAGAAAGCAACAGGGAAGAAGAACCTGTTGGTCTCACACCCATTTCCTGATCAAAAATTTAAAACCAGTCAGTAGATCAGCCGCAGTTTTCCCTCCAGAACCTGGCCTTTGCCCCCTGCTTTTCTTAGCACAGCAAAGAGCCCACCTCATTCTCCCCACTGGTTGGAACCAGTAAGTACTGAGGAGACAGGAGCCTTTAGGCCTTTCCCCAAGCAGAGGCTGAACTCTTTGGGGAGCACCTAAGACTCCCTGGCCTTTCTCGCTAGTCTCACTCTTGGGCCACCCTACCCGGACTGCTACACACTGCTTCCCCTGCCTAACCACAATGCCACCCGCTGCAGGTTCCCAGGTTCCCGTCAGTCTGCCGGTTTCTGCTCCGGGCTTTCTCAAGGCCGAGGGCAGTTATTTTGTCTCTAAGAGATAAAGATGTTGACACACCAGAACTTGCATATTTATCCGCGTGTGCACGTTTTCAACCCTTTAATCACTTTCATCGGGAGGCTGCAACCTGCATCTCTAAGCTAAGGAGGCGGGAAAGCGCTAGCAAACTCAAGTCTGGAACAGCTTCTAACACCAAAGATACGGACATAAGAAAAGATACTGGCAGGGCGGTCGGGAAAATGGAAACAAAAGGGGGATATGTGTGTGTTAGCCAGAGGCTGAGAAGAGACGGAAGGTGGGGGGGCAGCAGAGAACTAAACAGAGAACAGGGAAGTGTGAGATTAGGGCCTGGGTACATCTAGGTGGTTGGGGGAAAAGAGACCGAAGATGAATGTGGTAGACACTAAGCCGAGTGGAGGAAGACAGTATGTGGAATTCGGGTGAGAGAGAAGACTAAGAGACAGCTCTCAATCATCCCTGAAAGCCAGTACTCCCAGCTGTCCTATACGTTGTCAGTGAATGTCGGTATCGAGACCTTTTCCTTCCTCAGGTTATCCTCAAAAAAGCAAGGCCAGACTGAGTCAGTCAGACACAACAGACTTGTTCACTAAATACCTGTTGCGTTGCACATAGATAAAGAGGTCGGCTCAGAAAAATACAGAGAAGGAGCGGGGATTCCCCACCGGTCCTCCTGAGGGCTGCAGCAACAGTGCAGCTACAGACGGCTCCGACCTTCCCTGGTGAAACCTTCCTCTGCATTCTCAGGCTTCAGAGGCCCCAGCACCGCCCCCCTCTCAGCCTCACAAATGTCACAACTGCAGAGCTGAGAGCGCAGCGCGCCTTCTCTAGCCAGAGGCCCTCTCCTTTCACATACTACTGAACACCCCCACAACTTTTGAGGGCACCCCACCGCAGAGTCCCATGCTCACAGCTCAGCGCTTTCCCACTTCCGAGTCTCTCACGGCTGGGACCTCAGAGGTTCCTCGCGGCTCTCAGGATCCTGCGCTGTCCCTTGGATCCCACCCTCAACCCCAGCCATCAGCGATCGACTCGAAGTGGCCGCTGTCCCCGCCCGGCCTTCCGCGCCCGCCCAACTTGCAGTGAGCGAGAACCTCCCGCCCGCGGCCTCCCTCCTGCAAACTTCCCGGCTCGCGGGCGCCCCGCCGGTCCCAGCTAGCCGCGCTCCTCTTCCCAGGACCCCTGCCCATCGGTCCGGCCCGGGCCTCACCTGGTGCCCTCCCCGCGACGGGGGAGCTGGGGGCGGCGGCGGCGGCTCTGGACTCAAGAAGGAAGTGAGAGCTGGAGGCCGGAGGAAGTGGGGGGAGTGGGGGCCGGGCCGGGCCGGGGCGGGGCGCGGGGGCGGGCCGGCCGGGCCGGGGCGGGGCGGACCAGGAAGTCGGCGGCCTCTCGCCCCCCACCCTCCTGCAAGCTTTGCAGTTCACCCCTCGCCCGATGGCCCCTGAGACCCCTCAGGTCTGGCTTCTCCGGGTCAGCTCTCCCTGCTTTCCCTTGGCATCCCACCCCAGCCGAGGCTCTAAGCTAGGCGCTGGGCGTTTGTTCTCTTCCTGCTATCTCACACCCGCCGCCAACCTCCGCGGGCAGGCTGAGAACAGCCTTCCGCTCAGCGCGGGGATCTGGAGGTAGCCGAGGCTGGCTAGGGGTTAGCCGGAACGGGTCAGGCTGGGGCAGTCCCCACCCCTGCCCTGGGCCTTGGGAGAGTGCGGGTGGTGGTGATTCAGCAGTGGGAAGGTCCCAGACCCCTAGGGAGGGTGGGGAGACTGGGGGAAGGGCAGCTGCCGTCAGCACCCCGGGAAAAGACATGATCAGCAGAGACGCAGGCGGAGCTGCGCGGGCCCCAAAAACAGGATGTCGTGTCGTGGTTCCGCACCTCGCGGCTCCGCGGGGCTCTGGGGAGGGGGCGGGGCGTGGGCAGACGTGGGGCTCCTCTTGTTCCCCGAGTTCGGCCTGGCGCGCAGCTGCTCGGAGCGGTAGGACCGCACCCAGGCCGAGGTCCGGCTTGGGCCCTGGAGACAGGCGATGGACAGACTCGTGGGCGCCCCCTGGTGCTTGTAACGTAGACCTTGGTGCCGGGCTTTGGCTGGAGAATCCACGTTCTTGGTTCTTTAAACAACTTTCTGGGTGCTCTACCACGTGCAGAGCTCTGCTAGGTGCAGTGGAAACAGCACGAGATGGACAGCCCTTCTTACAGAGGACTTACAAATAAAGAGGATCAATTCTGACAAATAGTTTAACCTTTCCAAGTAGCTTTTTTTTTTTTTGTAAAATCAACAAAAAATTTCTCCACCCCAAGGATGTGAAAATAACAAGAGTACGTACGTGTCTGTGCTACTGTATACTGTATAGAAAATGAAGTTAAGACAATCAGATTCAGGCTGCACTATGACTGAGTGAATGAAAGCGTGTTCCGAGATTCTTCAGAAACCTGTTCTGATTTCTGGATCTTGTTCTTCTTCTTTGATCCTTGGTCCTCCCCTGTGGGGGGAGGAGAATAGAATGGGTTAGGAGAAATGGGAGGGGTACACAGAATCGGTGCATGGAAAGAGGTTTGCGAGTCCTAGAAATAACAGGGTCCTAAAGTGTACCTCACATTCTGGTTGCTTCAATGAAACCAATTAATAATGATAATAATAATAATAGGAAAAACCGCAGAACTGGGTTTCAGATGACCTGGAAGACTCAGCCAGTCAGACTAGAAGGATTTACGCCGTGTCCTTAGCCATTTCTGAATCCCAGGTTCCCCTGCTGAACAACAAGGGGCTGAAGAAAATGACACCCTTCAGCTCTGATCTTCTGTGATGCACTCTTGAGAATCATAATTAAGTAATTGAGGTTTATGCATATAGCATATTGCTCATAGTTCCTTAAGATCACTTAGGTCATCTTGTTGTGAGTTCTGGTAAGTTGTATTTGTGTATAATGTCTGTCTCCTCTACCAACTGTTAAGTCCTTTGAGGTTGTGTCTGATTCATCTCTGTGTCCACCCACTGGGCCTGTCACAGGCAAGTCTGAGCACACACTTGTGTGCAGTAAACATCTGTGGAATGGAATTGCTTCAATAAATTACTAATATGTATAGAGTCATCGGCATCCAGGGGATTTGGAGCTGCTCCAGTGTCACAGATGTGAGAGGGTCAATAAGGCCAGAGGAGTGGCGCCATCTGGAAAGGTTCTTTTGTTGTTTTGGTTTGGTTTTGAGACAGGGTTTCTCTGTGTAGCCCTGGAAGTCCTGGAACTCACGATATAGACCAGGCTGGCCTCAAACTCACAGAGCTCGACTTGTCTCTGCCTCCTGAGTTTTAGGATTAAAGGCGTGCGCCACCGCCGCCCAGCCTGGCTGTGACTGCTGTAAGAGGCGCTGCTGTACAGCAGAGCACTGGAGAGACAACACTCTAAACAGAAGCAGCAAGCTACGTAATAAATACTTGCACAGTGCGGGCACCAACTTCCTAGAGCTGGGCAGTTAAAACAGCTTTTGGTTAAAGGCAGCTCCCAGTTGAATGCAGCTCTCGGCCAGGCCCACAGACTCAGGCTCAGCTCTCATAGACCCAGGGAGGGGGTGGAGTTAACCACAAGAGCCACATGGCAGAGGGCCTAGCTGTCACTTAGTAGTTTAAGATTTGATTCAGCTGGGCCGTGGTGGCGAATGCCTTTAATCCCATTGGGAGGCAGAAGCAGGTGGATTTCTGTGAATTTGAGGCCAGCCTGGTCTACAAGAGTTAGTTCCAGGACAAGACCCAAAGCTACAGAGAAACCCTGTCTCAAAAAACCAAATAATAATAATAATAATAAAGATTTGATTCATGTAGTTAGAGAACACTACAGGTTCTCAGTAAAACAGATCCAGACTGAAAATAATTTTAAACGGGTTACAGTGTGCGTAAGTGTATAAGAAAGCTAGGTGGAGGTGGCGCAGGCCCTTAATTCCAACATTTAGGAGTCAGAGGCTGGTAGATCTCTCTGAATTCGAGGCCAACCTAGTCTACAGGGTGAGTTCCAAGACAGCCAGGGTTACAGAGAGAAACCCAAAAAAAAAAAAAAAACCAAAAGAAGAAGAAGAGGAGGAGGAGGAGGAAATACAAATGGGTATAGATAGTTATAGGAAAAAGGAAATAGTTTAAAAATAATTAAATATAGTCTTTTTAAAAATATTTATTTTTTTGTTCATTGGTGTTTTACCTGTGTGTATCTGTGTGAGGGTGTTGGAGACACTGTAACTGGAGTTACAGTCAGTTGTGAGCTGCCATGTGGGTGCTGGGAACTGAAACTGGGTCCTCTGGAAGAGTAGCCAGTGCTCTTTAAGAGCTGAGCCATCTCTCCAGCCCCTTAAGTAAGGTCTTTAAAGAAAGAGTAAAGTAATATAAAAAGAATAAGCCACCAGGCAATGGTGGCATAGACCTTTAATCTCAGCACTTGGGAGGCAGAAGCAGGTGGATCTCTGTGAATTCAAGGCCAGCCTGGTCTACAGAGCAAGTCCCAGGACAGGTTCCAAAGCTATACAGAGAAACCCTGTCTCAAACCACCACCCCCCGCAGAAAGAGAGAGAGAGGGAAAGAGGAAGGGAAGAAGGAAGGAAGGGAGAGAGGGAGCGAGGGAGGGGGGGAGGGAGGGAAAGAAAAAAGAGAGAAAGGAATAAGACAAGTAAAGATGGGAAATACACAGAGAGTCTGGATCCTCTATGGTGTTTTGTTGACTTTGAATTTTTTGAATACTGTTGAATGGGTCAGGCAGTGGTGGCACACACCTTTAATCCCAGCACTTGGGAGACAGAGACAGGCAGATCTCTGTGAGTTCGAGGCCAGCCTGGTCTACAGAATGAGCTCTGGGACAGACTCCAAAGCTACACAGAGAAAACCTGTCTTGAAAAAATAAAAAAAAATATTGAATACTGTTGAATGAACAGCAGTTGCTTAGAGACATGGGATTGTAAAAGGAGCTGCTGAATTAAACCAGTCTAGATACCTTAGGGATGTCTTAACTTTAAAATAGAATTCAGAAAATTCTATTTTAAATTCTGCTGATGTATTCTGCTGATGGAGAGGTTATGCTTTTGTTTCCACGGGAAATGAAAGGCTGTTGACTCCTTCAACACTGATAGAGAGCAAATTTGATTAAGGGAGACTCCCTGAAAACCTTGGTCACAGACATAAAGAAACACACGGTGACATATATATATGCTGACCCCTTGACTTGGGGACAGCTCTGAGACTGGACGAGACATGATAGGTCTTGTTAGCTACAGAGTCCTCATGACTTGTTATTACGTGCCATCATTTCATATGGCGTGGATAATGGCTTGGTCATATAGTCCAAATGGGCTTAATAGAGTTAACAGATGTTTTTTACCTGTTCACACACAGAACATAAAATCATTTTTAGCTGACTTGTGCATATCACACAGGCCATACTTGTGTTAATATATATATATATGTTATCTTTTTATATTTATTTATTTATTGAGACAGGATTTCTCTGTAGTTTTGGAGCCTGTCCTGGAACTTGCTCAGTAGACCAGGCTGGCTGCAAACTCACAGAGATCCACCTGTCTTTGCCTCCCGAGTGCTGGGATTAAAGGCGTGCACCACCATTGCTCAGCAAGATATACATGTTATCTTTAAAAGTTTATGTGTTTTCAGGAAAAAAGAACTAGATACCAATGAAGACAAGTAACCCAAGTGATCCAACCTCCAGAATGCCTTTGTTGCGGGTTCCTCAAAATTCTGCATCCAGAACAACTTCAAAACTGCTAGCACAGGTGGTCCAGCCTCACACACTACTCAGCCAAGATGTCAGATAAGCTATACTTTCCACTCTACATCACACAGCAACTAAGCAAAAAGTAATACAGCTAGGTCTCCCAGGACTTTACCATTATCCTAGTTTTCTCAAGGCCCCCTAAAGATGCCGTTTCTTTCAAAAAAGAGGAGGTAATTTTAAGAATTTGATGCCCACATTCCCAAGAGGTGGTGTGAGCGGGTTTTGATTGTTTGGCAGGTTATAAATGTTTATCATCAATTAGGGAGTTGGTTACAAGTTATTGATCATGGTAGAGGAGGAAACTATGTAAGGGAGGTTAGATCCAAGAATCTCTTTCTGAATAAAAAAAGGGGGGCAGCCGATGGTGGTGGCACATGCCTTTAATCCCAGCACTCGGGAGGCAGAAGCAGGCGGATCTCTGTGAGTTCGAGACCAGCCTGGTCTACAAGAGCTAGTTCCAGGACAGGCTCCAAAGCTACAGGGAAACCCTGTCTTGAAAAAGCAAAAAAAGGGGGGGGGAATGGAAAGGATAGGATAAAGGGGTAGATTATTGAATCACTTTAAGCTAAAAAAAATATTAATCTCAAATAGTTTACACTGGTGTGGATTTTTGTATACTGTTATAAATTTAAGGTTATTTTGTTATACTGTATATATGTTTCTACTCTTGTTTAAGGTATTGTTTCTATGAAGCTCACTTAAAAATGGAATGTATAATTAAGAAATACAGGTTTGTTGTTAGTTATCTATAATGACCAAACTTGTAGTTATGTTAGGTATATTTTCAATGTTAAACAGAGATATAGTTTAGATAGGTAGTTTTCCAACACTTCAGAAACCTACAAAATATGGCCTTTAAGATGTTTTAATAATATAAGGCTTTTTATGACATGAGGCATGTCTACTCCTGACAGCACCAATTTACTTTGAAAAAGGATGATAGGCATCAAAGAACCTCCATATGGAGTTTGTTTTCAGTGTGGTAAATCTGGCCATTTGGGCAGGAAACTGCCCTTGCCTCGACTGCTAACATTAGGCTGTCGAAACTGGACAAACAGGACACAAAAGAGAGTGACTGTTGAATTTTGCCAAGACAAGGTAAGACTGTCCTTCAAAATTCCTGTTTCACAAAAAAGTTTGTCAATATTCTATACCTGTAGGCTGAAGATGGATGCTCCAACAACATTACAGAGGCATTTGGGGTGATTGCCCACTTAGCATATGTCTATGTCATTTCTTAGTTTTGGATTTTTTTTTGCTCTGCACTTCCTGTTTAATGGGGTTAAAAACTAGATAGTTATAGTTGCAGTTTTCCTTGTTACCAAAGTCAAAAAAGAAACTCACAAAAGAGTTATAAAGTATATAAGGTTGAGAGGCATAAAACTTAAGTTGTTTATTTAAAAAATGTTTTGAACTCTAAAAAAATAGTTTTTGGTTGGTAATACAAGTTTATTTATGTTGGATACGACATAACTTAGGTACAAAACTCTGAACTCACCAAGATAGGATAGATAATGGAGTATTTTCTTTGAATTTGTCAATATTAATGGACTAGACATTGTGAATGTAATTCTTACCTGATAATTGTTCTTATTGTATATAGTTTTACTGTTAGAGTTAAATCCTTTCCTTTTTACTTACACAAAAGGGGGAAATGTTGTGAGATATTTGTATACTCTGTGAAGATGTGTTGCTGTGACTGATTTGAGCTGAATGGCCAAGAGCTAGGCAGGAACTCTAAGCAGGGCACTGGGGCAGAGAGAGGGGCAGGGAGGAGGAATCTAGTCTAGATGCTCAGGAAAAGTGAGACACACAGAGGAAGCAGGATGTGTAGTATGGAGACAAAGGTAAAAAGCCACAAGGTAAAACATAGATTAATATAAATTCCTCAATTTAAGTAATAAGAGCTAGTGGAACAAGCCTAAGTAAGCTAAGGCTGAACTTTTATAATAAGTCTATGTGTTGCTACTGAGAGTTGGATGATGGGACAGAGAAAGACCTGTCACAGCTCAGCAGTTAAGAGTACTTGCTGCCCTTGCAGAGGAGCCTGGCTCTTACAACCATTCCAGATGCCAGGAGATATGCTGCTGTCTTTTGAACTCTGAAGGTACAAGACATACATATGGTATACATACTTACATGTAGACAAAACATTCATACACATAAAGTAAAAAAAAAAGCCGGGCAGTGGTGGCGCATGACTTTAATCCCAGCACTCAGGAGGCTTCAAAGCTACAGAGAAACCCTGTCTCGAAAAACAAAATAACTACAAAAAAGGGCAAAAAATAAGTCTAAAAATTAAAATTAACCAGGTAGTGAGTACACACACCTTTAATCCCAACAGGGGGCAGAGGCAGGAGGATCTCTGTGAGTTCAAGGCCAGCCTGGTCTACAGAGCTAGTTCCAGGACAGACCCCAAATGTGCATAGAGAAACCCTGTCTCAAAAAACAAAATAATAATAATAATGATAATAAAAGTTTTTAAAAGACATTAAACAGGAAGATCTCTGAGTTGGAGGTAAGTTAAAGAATAGTTAAAGTTACATAGTTAAACCCTGTTTCAGGGAGAGAGAGAGAGAGAGAGAGAGAGAGAGAGAGAGAGAGAAAGAGAGAGAGAGAGAGATCTTCAACAAATATTATACAAATCAGAGTATTGTAAGAGTACACTGCAGGCTGGGCAATGATGGCTCACACTTTTAATCCCAGCACTCTGGAGGCAGAGGCAGGTGGATCTCTGTGAGTCCGAGGCCAGCCTGGTCTACAGAGTGGGTTCCAGGTTCAAGTTCCAAAGCTACAGAGAAACCCTGTCTCAAAAAATCAAAATAAAATAAAATAAAAAAGAGTGCACCACAGAGATACTTTTTGAGTCATTGCTTCATTTTATTATTTATTTATTATTTAGTTATTTGAGATAGGGTTTCTCTGTGTAGCCCTGTTCTGTTGACCAGGGTGGCCTTGAAGCTACATAGATCTGCTTGCTTCTGGAGTATTGGGATTAAAGACATATGGCACCTCTAACCGGCTTGTTTCATTAAAGATGTGAATGACAAATGTCTTGATAGATTGTGCAGATTAAGTAAAGTTCCCTTGAGGAACCCAGTAGATGGAGGGAGTGGGTACAATGATCAGGCCTTATTTTCCAGGAGAGTCCTTCCTCCCAGGTAGCTAGAACAACAGTTAACTTGTTTCTCTATAGAACACCTTTGCATTTTTGAGATGGGTGGTACCCAGGTCACCTGGCATAATCCCTTTTTGAGAAATTCCTCTTCCTCAGGAACAATTCAACTCTATAGATACCTAAATAATTTAGTATTCCCTGTCTTCCTCCTCTCTTTCTCTCTTGTTGTTGTTATTGCTTTTGTTTTTCTTCTCTGAGACAGGGTTTTACTATGTAGACCAGGCTGGATCTGGTGGACTCTGAGATCCACCTCTGCAGCCCAAGTGCTGGGTCCAATGTGTGTACCACCACGGCTTCTCTCCTCCGAGTCTCATCTTTGTCACGTACTTTCTATGTGTCCTTCAAAAAATTGCAATTTTAGCATAAGTTAGTGATGTGTTACACTTTTAAAATTTATATAAGAACTCCCCAAGGCAGGCAATATCTCCCTTCATTTTATAGATTAAAAACACAGCCTCCATGTAGGAAAATAGGACTTAGCAGAGTCTTAATTTAAACCTTTATAAAATGAATCAGAATTATGTAACATCATCAGATTATTGTGGATGTTAACTTTCTAAGGCATGCTTAACAGGGAGGGGCGATAAGTTATGTTTATTTTGTCTAGCACTGTATTCTCATTGTTTGGCTCATGAATATGTGTTGAAGAGATACTTAGACGCAGTGCATTTAACATAACATCTAGCCTATAATAGTTCCTATCAGCTAGGCATGATGTGTCACGTATAAGTAATCCCTACCAGTGTTCAGGAGGTGGAGCCAGGAAGATCAAGTCAAGGTCATTCTTGTCTACATAGCAAATCAAGGTTGGTCTGGGCTCAAAATAACACCAAAATTTAATTTTTTTGAGACAGGGTTTCTCTGTAACTATGGAACTTCTTCTTAAACACCAGCCTGGCCTCGAACTCACAGACATTTGCCTGCCTCTGCCTCCCAAGTGCTGGGATTAAAGGCATGTGCCACCACTACCTGACTTAATTTTTAAAAAAGTTTAAAAAGTGCTTTCCAATGTCACAGCCATTAATTAATCACGATCAGTCTTGATGCCTTACCTGATCACCCAGCTAATCACCAAGTATATCACAAATCTAGATCCTTTCTATTATTCCTCTATTGCCGAATCATAATCACTGCTCAAGTTCAAGCAGGTGAGGAGAGATGGCTCAGTGGTGAGGAGCCCTTCCTGTACATGCAGAGGCTTCAGGTTTGGTTCCCAGAACCCACAGGTGGCTCAAAACCACCTGTAAATTCAGCTTCAAGGGGTCAAATGCCCTTTTCTGGCCTCCATAGGTACCAGGCACACAGTGCATAGACACACATGCAGACAAAACACTCATAAACAAAAACAATAATTAAATTAACAAGGTAAGCCGGGTTTTCTATGTACATCTGCTCATGTCTAGCTTCTGCTTCTTCAATCTATTCTCAATTTTATCTTCAGAATGATTTGATATTTCTAGATTTAGTGAATTTTGTTGTTTTGTTTTTGAGACTGAGTTTCATGTAGCCCAGGACTGGCCTCCTATTCATTCTGTAGCTAAGGATGGCTCTGAACTCCTTATCCTCCTGCCTTTACCTCCTGAGAGCTGGGATCACTGAGTACATTATAACACCTAACATACATAGTTGATATTGGTGTAATTTTTTATGATTCTGATATTCTTTGTAAAGTCAATAATTATTGAGCATATTATGCTAAACACTGTTCTGATTGCTTTATATACATTAAGTCATCTACTTTTTTTTGGGACAGAATCTTACTCTGTGACCAGGCTGGCCTGGAGTTCACTCTACAGCACAGGTTGGTCTTCTGCTGATGGAGCCTTTCAAGTACTGAGATTTCAGGTCTACCACTCAGCTTTAACTCATCTGAGCTTTAGGGAGCCCTTCATTTTTCAGAGGAAAAGCTAAGGCCAGAGGAAGATTTCAAGGCCAGGGAGGCTGACTGACTTGTGTAGAAGTCACACATCAGAGTGAAGCTATGGATGTAGGGAGTCTGAAGCAGCCCACTTGTTCCTTGCCTTCCCAGACTGACCGTGATTACTGCACAGCCTCTAGGCACTTACTCTTCTCCACTTCCCCACCTTCTCTTACAACGCCCTCTCAAGACATTACCGAGTCACCAATTAGCTCTTCATATACACGGAAGGAAGTGGTTATTATGAGTAGATGCTCAGTAGATGTTGAGTGAATGAATGAAGATTCACAGTAAGATTCAAGAAGTGGGGGCTGGAGAGATGGCTCAGAGGTTAAGAGCACAGGTTGCTCTACCAGAGGACCTGAGTTCAATTCCCAGCAACCACATGGTGGCTCACAACCATCTGTAATGAGATCTGGTACCTCCTTCTGGCCTGTATGCATACATGCAGGCAGAACACTGTGTTCGTAATAAATAAATCTTAGAAAACAAACAAAGAAAGAAACAAACAAAAGATTGCAAGGCCACTCTGGTCTACAGAGCTAGTTCCAGGACAGCGAGGGCTGCACAGAGAAACCCTGTCTCGAAAAATAAAAAAAACAAGCTGGGCAGTGGTGGTACATGCCTTTAATCCCAGCACTCGGGAGGCAGAGGCAGGCGGATCTCTACGAAAGAAGTGGGGTTTAGCAGCTGGAGAGATGGTCAGTGGTTAAGAGCTCTTGTTCTGCTTTCCCAGAGGACCCTGGCTACTGTGGGCAGGACCAGGCATGAACTCAGTGCACACACATTCAGGCAAGCAGAACACCCATATACATAAAATAAAATAAAATAAAATAAATAAACCTAAAACAAGAGAATGAAAGAAGTGGAGCTTGGAGGCAGAGGCACGCAGATCTTCATGAGTCTAAGACCAGCCTGGTCTGCAGAGTGAGTTCAGTTTCCAGAATCAACTAGGAGGTAAGAACTGGTTCCCAAAAGTTGTCTTCTGACCTTCACAGGTATACCATGGCTCCCATGGGTGAGTATACACACAGACACACACACACTCACAGTGTTTTAGAGGTTGGAGAGATGGCTCAGTGGTTAAGAACATTACTGCTTTGCAGGGGACCAGAGTTCAGTTCTCAGCATCCACATTGGGTGTGATCTGATTCCCTCTTTTGGCCTCTGCAGGCACCAACACACAGGTGGCATACATGCAGAAGAAGCACACACTACACATATATAATCAAATAAAAATAAATCTTTAAAAAACAGTTCAAGAAACAGTTCTGGGACGGGGGATGATCCTGTTTGGAGAAACAGTTAAGCAGCCAGAACATGGTCATTTCTCAGTAACAACTTTACTTCCTATTTGGACAGCAGGGAGCGCCATTAGTAATGCATTCCAGACAAACATTGCTAAACCTTTCTAAGCATATCGAGAACGATTGTGTGTGTGTGTGTGTGTGTGTGTGTGTGTGTGTGTGTGTGTGTAGGGTGCTGTGAGTGGAACCTTTTTTTTTTGCCTGCTTTTGAATCTGGAGTCCCACCCCTCCCCATCACTCCTACCTAGTCACTCAGTTATATTACGTACTTGTTCATTTCTGCCACTTGAGCTTGTGATCTGGCTCGGAACGTAGTAGAATCTAGGTCAGGGGTTTGCCTTTTGTTCTGGCCAATTTTCCAGCACACAGCTGTCACTCAATAAATATTTGAGTGATCAAATGAACTAACATTTACCAGCAAGCTTTATTAAGTATTTATCATGTGCAGGGGCCACAGGGACAATGGCCTCTGGGACTCACAATCACAACTATAGTGGGAGGGGCACACATATTTATGGTCTAACTCGGCGGCAGACTGATTCTGAAGTGTGATTCCGGTAGCAGTTTCTTTCTTTCTTTCCTTTCCTTTTATTTTGTTTTGTGACAGGGTCTGCTGTGTAGCCCTGACTGTCCTGGAACTCGCTCTCTAGACCAGGCTGGCCTTGAACTCACAGATCTGCTTGCACGCTTGCACCTGCCTCCTGGGTGCTGGGACTGAAGAAGGTGTGTGCCATCTCTGCCTGACTGGTAGCGGTTTCTTTTAAAAGATGTTTTAGATTTACTTGTGGCATATGTGGAGATTAAAGTACAGCTTGTGGGGGTCAGTTCTCTTCTCCTAGGATGTGGGGTTGTAGGACTGGAATTCCGGTCACCTTGGTCCTCTTGTTGGCTTTAGGTTGGCTTTTTTTCTTTTTTTTTTGGTTTTTCTAGACAAGAGTCCTGGAACTCATTTTTAGACCAGGCCTTGGATCTCCTGCCTCTGCTCCCCAAGTGCTGGGATTAAAGGCGTGAGCCATCACCACTGGACTAGATTGGCCTATCTAAGGAGCTATTCAACCGTAGCTAGACTAAGAAGAGGTTAACTTTATTGGTGGGGTGGGTGTGGGGGAAGTAGGGTGAGGAGGGTTTCTGGTAGAAGAAACAACAGCCGCAAAGGCCTGTTTGATGTGTTTGGAAATTTCCTGAAGGCCCATGGATTGTAGAGCAGTTATTTAGCATGTCTGAGGTTCTGCGTTTGACCCACTACATTGCAAAAGTAAACACACACACACACACACACACACACACACACACACACACACACACGAAAGAAAAAGACTAGTGTGGTGGGAGCTTTGAAAAGTGGGGAGAATGGTAGCAGATGACGTCGGACGTGTATTTTTATATCAACAGCCTAACCCTTAAGCCAGACAGCTGTTAGGCAAATCCGTGTTCTGGTCTTCAAAGGGCTTGCTTAGAACAGAAGCTGGTTTATCACTGTCAGAAGAGGGACTGGGCGTAATTCAGTCTCCTGCCTCCGGTGCCAAGGACGGAGGTAGGGCACGAGGTTTCAGTAGGGTTCTGCTGACGGTAAGCTTGAGAAGAGAACAGGAAGTATAGGCTTTGTTGAAGGAAGCCCGGGCGGGGTTCTCTGTTTTGGTGACACTCATTCTCAAGTCGCGGCCACCTCCACTAACTGAATCAGAGATGGGAGAGAGAGGAATTGGCCACAGGCTTTAACTGATAAACCTCAAGAGGGTGGGGGCTTGAGGAACGGGTAGGAAAATGTGTTGTAAGAGCCACACAAGAGCATCTGACATAGATCAGTGTGTTAGGAAGGCAGATGGACCTTTTAGGCTACCTGCCGGTGAAATATTACCTACAGTGGAATGGACATTTCATTTTGCTTTTCGGAACAATTTCTTCTGTAAACACTTGTAGCTCCAAAGAGCTTGGCTAGGGGCTCCTCTTCAGTAACCCTCCAATAAGGGTCATGGCCACCTAGGAACTAGTCCTGCCTGCAGTACTTAGATGTGGCCACCAGGGACCGCTGCGTACGGGAGACAGGACGCGCGGGTTCCTGAGCCGCAGAAAGGCGGAAGCCGATTGGTTACGAGGCGCGTCGAAAGGGCGGAGCCCGGGAATCGAGAGTTGGGGGCTGGGAGCGCGCCCCTGGGCCGAGCCCGGCGGGACTGTAGTTCCCTCAGGCGGCTCCCGGTCGGTTATCGTGGTGCCAGGTTTCTGTGCAACCTGGCTTTACAGTGGAGCCCGGGGAGCAGCTCGCGGCCCAGGGATCCGGGCAGGGCAGTCGCTGTCACCTCCGTCGCAGGCCTGAGTTACCTGAGCAACTGCGTGTCAGGGGCTCGCCCGCGGGCGGGCGTTAGAGCTGGAGGCTGGGGTGCGCACGGCACAGGCCGGCGCCCCATCCTTGGCGCGGGGCCGCTGTGCTGACGACCAACAGCGCAGACCGGGTCCCCACGAGACCCCGCCGTTTGCTGTGGGCTCCGGCCTGCCGTCTCCAACAGGTTATTCCGGGATAAGCCGGCTCTGGGGCGGGCCCAGGCTTCGCTGGGGGCCGGGCGGCGCGGGGCGGGCCGGCGGTAGAGCACGCCTCCGCCCACCTCGGGCCCGCCCCGCGCCGCCCTCCCGCCCTCCCGAGAGCCGCTGTCCCGGGCCTGGCCCGTGCGCGTCCGCCTACTGCACCGGGGCACCGGGAGCCGCAGAGGTACGGGACCGGGTGGAGGTGTTGACCTCGGATCCCGGAGCCATCCGTGTCCGCTGGGGCCTGCAGGTCGCACGCTGAAGCCCTAGCTGCTGCGGCTCACCGCTGGCCCGCGGGGCGAGGTCAGGTGCCCCCCTTCTCTCTCTCCTCCCTTCTCTCCCTCCCCCACCTCGGTGCGGGCGGGAGATCCTGCCCGCCTCCTCCCGCAGGGGTGCAGCAGGCTGCGGAGCTGACAGCGGCCCCATAGCCACCCTGCCCAAACTCTCCGGAAGCAGCTAGTGCTCAGGCCGCCGCAGCCCCGGCAGGACCCACTGTTGGAGCGGAGGCTCTGGTCCTTCTGCGCCCAAACTTGGAGCGCTTGACCTTCGGTTGTCGGAGGAGGCAAGCCCGCAGGTGGCCGGGCAGCTGCGGTGCCGCGAGGCATCTTGCCTGGGGATTGTCGGCTGCATTCCCTGACTCTGGGATTGGCTTCTGGGATCCTAAGGTGTCTACATCAGGCGCATGTTGACTGAGACCTACAGTCATGGATGTGTGCGCCCGTCTTGCCCTGTGGCTTCTTTGGGGGCTCCTCCTGCATCAGGGCCAGAGCCTCAGCCATAGTCACAGCGAGAAGAATACAGGAGCCGGCACCGGGACGACTTCAGAGGAGTCCGCCGAAGCAGGTAAGGCCTTGCTGCTGCGGGCTGGACTGGGCTGGAAGCTTGGCTGACTCAAAACTGAGTGGCCCGAAGTGGGCAGTTTGGAATCTCCACACACGTGAGGTTGGTGGGGGATGCACACATAACACCGTGTACTCTCAGTAGTCCAAGAAGTTCTTTGCTAGGTCTAGCAGTCATGCTTAATGTTACTATTTCCCCGACGACTTTCCTTAGCCCTCCTCGGGATGTTTTGGTGGTAGTGAGAAGCCTTGGGGCACCTGGACTTTTCAGATCACCAAGGTGTCTTGTCCAGAAGAGTAGTTTTCCCAGGTGTTAAAATTGCTTTTAGCCAGTTTCATCACTAGAGGGGGTGGGCGGTGGTGGTGGTGGTGGTGGTGGGTTGGCCACACGGGATGGGCCGTGAAGATCAGGGCTGGGTTGGCTCTCTTTCCTTATAGCCAGGTGTTCAGATGTGTTCTAACCGTTGTGAGAATCCTAGCCCTTCGTTCCCTTAGATACTCTTCTGTCTTTTGGGTTTGCCTATGTGGAATATCAAGGCAAGTCCTAAGGTGGAATCCTGTTTACCACTAGGGAGTTAAATGGTTCTTTCTTGGCTTCTCCATAATAAAATATCCTGGACCATTTGTTGGCTTAACCTGTTTCTTCTGAATGGTGAGAGTAAGGATTCCATGGTATTATTTTTAATCTGTCCTTATGTTCTTTGTATACTTCTGGAACCTTGTCCGGCAGCAGTAGCTGTGGTATATACCCTTGGAGTAGAAAGGAACTTTTGAAAAATACAATTATTTTTCCACATAGTTTAGAAGTAAGTTTGTTCTCATTTTCTGTTTGTCACCCCTTGTCACTATGATCTGCCTAAACACTGGCGTGAAGGCTTGAGGGTAGAGGAATAGCTGGGGTGTTTGAGGATAGGGAAGCTCAGGGGAGGGGTGTCTCAGTGCATTACTGCTGATACAAGTAGGAAAAGTAGAAGTCATGGTGGGCCAAGAGTTCCATGGTTTGCATTAGTGGTAGATTTTTTTCTTACACTGCCCTCTCTCAACTTTCTTGACTGGGTTGGGTGTGATTTTAGGTGCTTCAAGGGCTGGTTTTCAGATGATGCCAGGACTGTCGACATGAGCATAGAATTTGGGCTGTTGCTGTTAGGTTAGAGCAGTCTCCCAGGCCTCTGGAGCTTAGCTTAGCTATTGTTTCTCACTGGACTATGAAGGGAAGGATTGGTTGAACTGTGAAGTAGCCCTGAGTGGCATTTCTGCTCTCCCAGTAACAGACATCCTTGTTTCTAATTGGTAATTTATCCTGTTCTCACTTCAGAACATGCATGTTTGACCTAAAGGAATCTTTCTGAAAGGTGTTCTGTTTTTGAAAGGTGATCTAAACTAAAAGGATGCAGCTTTGAGTTTCAGGCAATTGCTAGCCTTTAGAAAATTGACTTTCGATGATTTGTGTGTTTTGCCTTAGGTCGAGAAGCATCCTAGCATTCCTCAGGAATATCTCATGGCTTGAGTTTATGGAGACATTCCTCATATATCTTATTTTAGAGGACTGGCTATTCCGATTAAGCCATCAAGGCCTCTCTCTTCATCTTTATTTCCTCTTAGTTCAGAAATTGGCTTCCGTTGTTGTAGTAATTATATTCCAGGGAGGAAAGTCTCAGAGACTCTGGGTGCTGGGATGTAGGTTTTCGTGGGAATGTAAGTGTCCTACCAGTATTGTTTTGTTAGTTTGTCTCCTTGACTCACTATGGAACTTTGGCTCAGGCAGGGACTTATTTTTTTCAAAGAAGTGGCTCATAGTCTGAGCAAAAGGGTTTGGGGAGAAATTGTCAATATAGCAGGGACTCTTGCTGCCTTTCCAACCCCTCTGTATCCACAGAACACAGGAATTTTAGTTGTTAAAGCTACCCCCCCCCCCCACTCCCGCTTCTCCTTTTGAGATCGGGTCTTCAGTAGCCTAGTTGTAGCTGAAGCTGGTACCTTACTGCCTCCACAACTTAAGTGCTGGACTACAGGGCACAAGATACTGTACTGGCTAGCTACCACTTTTCTCAACCAGATTCAACATAACTGGTAAATTATGTGCTCTGTAAAGCTTATATTTTACAGTTACATGACTTATTCTGCAAAACCTCACAATAGCTGTATTAAAATTTAGGGAAGGGTAATAATCCTCATTGGCTCAGCAAGTAAAGGCTCTGACTGTGCATTTCTGGTGATCTAAACTCAATCCCTGGAACCCAGGTGAAGGTGCAAGGAAATAACTGACTCCACAAAGTTGTCCTCTGACTTCTGTATGTGCATCATGGTAAGTGTGCCCACAAATGCACATCATTCATGTATACACCCCCCCCCAAGAGACAGAAAGGAGGGGCTGGGTTCTTTGCTTGGTATTTGAAGCAGGTGCTCTGATGATTAAGTCCTGGACTTCTTCCATCTTCTCAGGTCCTATCCTGTTAAAGGAGTGCTGGGTGGGGCCTAGAAAATGTTGCTCTCCTCCTGGCAATTAGGCAGGTCCTGGTGACTCTGTATCTGAGTCTGAGAAAAGGGATACTTTTTTTTTGTCTCTTTTGGAGAGTGTGTTAATGAAACCCCCTCCCCCATTTTGGATGTATGTGTAACCTATTTCCTTTTAGTTAGTCATAGAATTTGATTCTAAGGATTTTATTAAAATCTTTATGGTGGTCAGGTATGGTGGCACATGTCTTTAGTTCCAGTGCTCAGGAGGCAGAGGTAGAGGAAGCTGAATTTCTGTGAGTTCTAGGCTAGCCTGATCTACACAGTGATAGGAATACATAGAGAAGACTGCCTCTAAAAAAAAAGTTAATGGTGCACTAGGGGTGTAGCTTAGTGGTAGAGTATTTGGTTAGAGTTTAAAAGATCCTGGGTACCATTACTGGCACCTCTTAAAGACAAAGGAAAAAAAAAAGAAAAGAAAAGGAAAAGGAAATAAAAGAAATACTTAATGACTTGCGACATGGTGTGATGATGATGGTAGAGATGGGGTCGCAATGATAGCTTCTACACCAAACACTGTCAAAACCCAGCTGGACAGTGGTGGCACACGCCTTTAAATCCCAGCACTCAGGAGGCAGAGGCAGGCAGATCTCTGTGAGTTTGAGGCCAGCCTGGTCTATAGAGCGAGTTCCAGGACAGCTAGGGCTGTTACACCCAGGAGTCCTGCCTCGAAAAACCAAACCAGAGCAACCCTGACTGGGGATGAAGAGATGACCCAGCTGTTAAGAATACTTGTTGCTCCTGCAGAGAATCTGGGTTTCATTTTCAGTGTTCACATGGCCGCTCACAACTATCCTTAACTCCTGTTCTAGGGGCTCTGCTAACTTCTTATGACCTTTGAGGGCACCCAGCATGCAGATGGTGCACATAAATATATGCAGGCAAAACACTTAAACACATAAAATAAAAATAAGCAAGCATATCTAAAAAAAAAACCTCAAAACAAAACTCTGACCATGGAGGCTGAGGTTATGGGTAGCCCAGTTGATAGAGTGCTTGTTTTGTATACATGATATCCTGGGTTTGATCCTCACTCAACCCCAAAACCAAGCCAACCCACCCACCAACCAGACCAACAAAATCTCTGAATGCTGAGCTTGCAGCACTCTCATTGGACAATGGAGAGAACATTCCTGTCACTTTTTGCTTTTTAAAAATACCTGAACACCTAGTTGTATTAGGTAATTTTCTCCCAAGATCTATATAGACAGATCTATACTGTATAGACAGATCTATGTGCTGTGTTATTCTAGGGCCTACATTTTTGAAGCTGACTCAGAGTGAATACTGGGAATCTCTAGACTCTAGGGTCCTTGCTTTCAGAAACTCAGATGTTTTCTATAGAATGTCTGTTGTGTGAGAGACCTCAGGTCGAGTCTGGAGTTGTGGCTGCCATGATAGATGGTTTCGAGGGTCTCTAATCAGAAACTGGTTTAGCTGGAATAAGGTCCTGGAGGATAGGCATCTATGCAGAGTGCAGGCTGTCTTCTCAATCAGCTTCTTTGGAGTGACAGATCAGCCCAGCCAGCCCACCCAATTAGTTGCTGCTGCCTCCAAGGCTATAAATGGCCTGGCCATCTTGGTAGCTAAGCTAATTTTAGCTGAGGGTGGCTCCTGGAACTGGGCTGGAGCCAAGAGCAGGTGGGTGGGGCTTGGTTGAAGCTAATACCTTGGGCTGGCAAGAGGGACAAGCTATCCTGGGGAGCCTGGACATATTTACTTCCAGGCCTCAGCTTTGACAATCACCTTTAGCTAGGTTAATTGATTCAGCAAACATTGAACAGTGCCAGCTCATATGGTATTTATTCAACAAGTGATTGAGTGACCTCTCTGGGTCAGTTACTGTGTATACTTTCTGTAGGGATTTAAGGATGAAGGAAAGTTGTCTTCTTTCTTCATGGAAGTTATACTCTGTCGGGGAGACAGTTAATAAGCACACAAATAAGTACTATCTTGTGAAAAGTGGATCAGAGGAAAATGCAAATAGGGTGCTCAAGGGAATGAGAAGGGACTAGAGACATAGCTAAAGCTTGAACGTGATGTCTAGCAATACTGATTACAAACTCCATGCAGCTCTGGCTAGCCTAGAACTTGCCATGTTGACCTGGCTAGTCTTGAACTTTAAAAAATCCACCTGTCTCAACCTCCCAAGTGCTAGGATTAAATGCAGTTGCCACCACTCCTGGCTCATTATGAATTTAATTTATTTCATTTAATCATTACAGCCAGCTTCTGTGATAGATGTTATCCTTGTTTTATAGGACAGTAAATTAAATAAGAGAGGTTAAATAATTTTCCCAATGTTATACAGACAGTGAAGAGAACCAGGGTTTGAATTCAGGATTCTGGCTCATTTCCTTAGCACTACCTTAGCTAGTAAGAGTTATCTTGCAAAAGTCACAGTAGAGGTGGTGTGTGTCTGTGTGTGTGTGTACATTCATACAGAAAGCTGTGGGAAGGAAGTCCTGGGGACCAAGTGACTAACCTTGCCTGGGAGAACTGGGGGAGGCTTTACAGTTTTCCCCATAGTTTTTTTCTTAGATCTTGGGGAGATAAAAAGTGTTTGCTTGGTTTAAGAATCAAGAGATGGAAACAAGCTCAACCTACTTGTTTTTATGTGTGAGGAAATGATTCCCAGAGAGGCATTAGCTGTAAGTCTCATAGTAGGCTATTGGTTGAGAACCTAGGCCAGGACATTTGAGCCAAAGATCCAGACTTAGCTATTCAGTGTGTAAGTCAGAATAAGGACAGTTTACTGCTTGCTTGTACTATTGATGGAGCTACCCATGAGCCTGAGCCTAATTTTTTTTGTTTGCTTTTGAGGTAGAGTTTCATGTAGCTCAGGCTGGCCTTGAGTTTACTGTGTAACTGAAGATAACTTTGAGCTGATTTTCGGCCACTATATCTCTCCCAAGTGTTCAGGTTACAGGTATGTTTGTACCACCATGCCTGGATTTATTTAGGTAATATTAAGAACAACATAATGCACAGACTTAATCAAATTCGAATAGTATAGACTGTGTAGGCAAAGGAAGAAAGATCTGTATAGGCTGTACTAGGCTAAGGTGACCGGAGAGCACTGAAGGAAAGAGGGTGTTGTGGATATCTGGGTGACCAGTGTGAACATATGGAATCTCACTGTCAGGTGGTTGGGTAAACTAGACAGGTGCTTCTCTGCTGGCTGACTGTCTCATGGGAACACTGTAGATAGGAAGAATGTAGTCATGTGACCATTGCTATTGTCATAATTATCATAACTTTAATGTAATGATAAATGTAAATACTATTTTAAGATATCTATAATAATGTAATATTATGTGAGAATGTCTATGATTTTGGTTGGTGACAAAAACTATAAGTACTGTTAATATTGTAGTTGATTGCATATATATATATTTTTTGGTTTTTCTTTTTTTAAATATTTATTTATTATGTATGTAATATTCTGTCTGTGTGTATGCCTGCATGCCAGAAGAGGAGGCCCCATTACAGATGGTTGTGAGCCACCATGTGGTTGCTGGGAATTGAACTCAGGACCTTTGGAAGAGCAGGCAATGCTCTTAACCTCTGAGCCATCTCTCCAGTCCCTGATTGCATATATATTGCACATACACATATATTTGAAAGAAATACTAACTTGCAGTAAGAGAATATTGAAAATGATGATGTAGGCTGGGTAGGAAGATGCATGCCTATAATCCCTGGCATTTAGAGACAGAGGCAGGATGATCATTAAAAATTTGAGGCTAAGGGCTAGAGAGATAGCTCAGCAGTTAAGAGCATGTGCTGCTTTTAGCCGAGTGGTGGTGGCACATGCCTTCAATCCCAGTTCCAGCATTTAGTGGACAGAGGCAGGGATAAAGCAGACTGTGCCAGATGGGGGGAATGCAGATCAAATAATCCCACACTAGCTCTGAATAGAGTATACTAAGTTTTTTTTATTTATTTTTTATTTTTTATTAAAAGGGAAACTTGGGCTGGAGAGATGGCTCAGCAGTTAAGAGCACTGGCTGATCTTCCAGAGGTCCTGAGTTCAACTCCAGCAACCACATGGTGGCTTACAACCATCTGTAATGAGATCTGGTACCCTCTTCTGGCCTACAGGCATACATGCAGACAGAATACTGTATACATAATAAATAAATAGATTAAAAAAATAACCTTTAAAAAAAGAAAAAAAGACAAATAAAATAAGTAAACCTTTAAAAAAGAAGACAAGTTGGGCATAGTGGTGTTCAGCACTTGGGAGGTAGAGGCAGGTGGATCTCTGAGTTTGAGGTCAGCCTGGTCTACAGAGCGAGTTCTAGCACAACTAGGACTACACAAAGAAACAAGTAAATGTTTAGACAAACAAATAAGAAAGAAACAAAAAGAAAACAAACAAGAAATGGAGATGTAATTTCTTTTCCTTCCAAACATAAAGGCTCCAGAATTCTACTTATGTGCTCTTGAGAAATGTGGGGCTATTATGCTGAGAATTTCTGCATAATGCTAGCTAGCTACCTCTGTTTTCAGAGCTTGGGAGACAGAACAGTAGAAGATAAGCAGAAGTTTAATAACCGTGCTAAGTTACATAGAGAATTGAAGGTCAGCTTTGGGCTACATGAGACTCTGTATCCAAACAAAACCAAACAGAACAAAGCAAAATAGAAATTTTGTTCCTTGCCAGACATGGTGGATCATGTTAGTAATCCCAGAACTTTGGAGACTGAGACAAGAGGATTGCTATGAGTTTAAGGCCAGCCCAGGCTATAGACTGCTACCCCTATCTCCAGAACCCTGAAACAAATAACAAAACTCCCTGACAAATTTCTGCTGTTTGTCCAAGGAATGAGGCCTCATTGAAGGGAGTGGTTTTCTAGGTCTTCACAAAACCTGTACTAAGTTCTCTATGGGATCTTTGGTTCCCTGATGGGTGGCCTTTGAGTTACATTGCAGAGTGGCTTCATGAGGACATTCTGGTGCATAATTATCTGTGGGAAATGATTCTCAGGAAACCCAGCAGCTCTGACTGTCAGGCTCTTGAGGAGGAAAAAGATATCTTATATGGGTTTGGGTTTTTTTTTTTCTGTTTATAAAAAATGGTGAAATACTAAGATAACAAAATATAAAATGTCTGAATGAACATAAAAAATAAACTACTACAGAGTTCTCTTTACAAGACATTGTAAAGACATTCTCTTTGTAAAGACATTCTCTTTACAAGACATTCTCTATACAAGGACATTTTGTATGCCTTTCTGATATAAATGTAGTACTTTGTATGTCTATTTTCTTCTCTGGGATCTTTGTGAAGGAAGGTAGGAGTGGTTGTAATTTTTTTTTTTTCAAGACAGGGTTTCTCTGTGACTTTGGAACCTATCCTGGACCTAGCTCTTGTAGACCAGGCTGGCCTCGAACTCACAGAGATCCACCTGCCTCTGTGTCCCGAGTGCTTGGATTAAAGGCATGTGCCACCACCGCCTGGCCGTAATTGTAATTTGTTTTTATTGTATCAAGGCTAGCCATTGTTGAAGTTTGTTGGAAAGGCTGGTAATCAGGGACTCTTTGAATGAGATCTTATTATTTTTTCTCCTTGCAAATGTCTCATGTTTGGGCATGGCCTCAGCCTTTGGAGGTAATATTCAAGTTCAGATCCCTCTTTAATCTTTTTTTTCCCCTTACAAGACGGTTTCTCTGTGTATTTCTGGCTGTTCTGGAACGAGCTCTGTAGATCAGGGCTGGCCTTGAGCTCACAGAGATCCACCTGCCTCTGCCTCCCGAGTACTGGGATTAAAGACTTGTGCCACCATGCTATAGATATTTACATTGGTATGGATCTTGGTTTATTGATACAAATTTAAGGTCAATTTTATTATATGTATGTATATTTCTGCTCTTGATTAAGGTATTATGAATGTATAATTAAGAAATATAGGTTAATAGATAGTCATCTGTAATAGTCAAGTTTGTAGTCATGTTAGGTCTTCTAGATATATTCTTCTAGGTATTCTTCAGATCTTTCAGACACCTTCAGAATATGGCATTTAAATGTTTTAAGAACTTAGGACTTTTCATGACAATGAGACACATCTGCTCCTGGCAGCACCACTTACTTCAAGAGGAAGATGGGCATCGAAAAGGCTCCTTATGGAGTTTGCAAGTCATTTGGGCAAGAAACTGCTCTTGCCTGGACTGCTTAACCTGACATGCAGTACCCACAGAAAGATGACTGCTGAACTTGTCTAAAGGTAAGATGATCCTTCAGGGTTCCTGCTTCCTGAAAGAGTCTGCCAAATATTCTGCAGGACAAGAAAAATGTGACGAACAAGCTGCCAATATAGGTGAAACTGTCTTTGAAGTTTCCTGTTTCATGGAAAAGTCTTGGATATTATGGGTCTATAGGATGAAGATTGATGCCCCAATGGTACAGAAGAACTTTGGGTGACTGTCCAGGCAGCAAGGTGTCTCTGTCAATTCTAGAATTTTGGAAGTTACTTACAATGTACTTCCTGTTTACTTAAGTAATATTTTATCCTTCTAGAGTCTTTGATGGAGTTGAAGAATAAACAGAAATAAGATAATTTTCCTTAGTTATGATAAGAGATAAAGTAGATATAAATATTATAACTGTAATTCTTGCTTGATACCTGTTTTGTTATGTGTAAATTTACCATGTTAAAGTTAAAACCTTCCTTTTATTTAAACAGAAAAGGGGAGGTGATGTGGGATTCCCCTCTGTATGCTGTGATTACCATTAAAAAGTAAAGAAACTGGGTTGGCTTGTTAATAGGGCACAATTTAGGTAGGTGGGGAAGACTAAACTGAATGCTGGGAGAAAGGAGGCAGAGTTAGAGAAAAACCATATAGCCCTGCCAGAAACAGACCCTGGAATTTTAGCCAGTAAGCCACAGTCACGTGGCAATACACAGATTAATACAAATGGGTTAAATTAATATGTAAGAGTTAGCCAATAAGAAGCTAGAGCTAATGGGCCAAGCACTGATTTAATTAATATGATTTCTGTGTGATTATTTCGGTTCTGGGCAGCCAGAAACAAACAAGTGGCCTCTCTTCATACTATACCACCACCACCTCCTGGCCCTCTTTAATCTTTTATTTATCCTCATTTTTACCATTTTCAAGAAGAATAAAATCTAGCTGGCAGTTTGCCTTCTAGATTTTATAACTAAAAAGGACAGTCTCAGAACAATAACTGGGAATCTGGATCCATTCTGTTTTTAATCAAAACCATTACTCATTGGTGTGCTCCAAAGGGAACAAATAAATACCTGCTGATCTGGTCCTCAGAACCTCTCTCTGCTATAGCCTTGCTCTAGTTATATTGACCAAGATATTTGAATAGCACATACCAAGCTGTGCTGGGGATTGGCTCGTTGTTAGACTGCTTACCTAGCATGCATGAGGTCCTGGGCTTCAGTTTCCAGCACTGCATAAACTGGGCATGGTGGCACATATCTGTAATCCTAGAACTTAGGAAGTAGAGACAGGAGGATCAGAAATTCAAGGTCACCCTTGGCTATGTAAGTAGTTTGAAGCTAGTTTGGGATAAATTACAGTTCTTAGTACAAGGCTTGGTATATGGCGTACCATACATATTATAAAGTTTGTGAATTTGAATTAGATTTTGTTAAGCAGTTTGGATTCTACTGTAGTTTACTAGGTTTCTGAAAGTTGAAAAATATTTTCCTTGGGATGGGTTACTTACAGAAATAAGCTTCATGCTGGGTAGTGGTAGCACACATGTTTAATCCCAGTATTTGGAGGCAGAGGCAGGTGGATCTCTGAGTTTGGGGCCGCCCTAGTCAAAAAGAAAAGAAAAAAAGTTACTCTGTCTTTTTGGCCATTGGCATTAAGTACTGAGATTTAACATCCTAGTACATCATAACTAGAAGGGGTTTTAGGTAGCATCTCTTAAAAATGTCTTATTTTACACATGAGAAGAACAAATTTGCCCAGTGTATTCCTAAGCCAGTGATAATAGCTAATGTTCTTTAATTCTCGCTCAATGTTGTTTCTACTCTGATGGAGCCTCTGTACATTATAGTTTGCACAGTGACGTCCCCAGTACTCAAACAGAAGAGAAGTCCAACTTTTGCTTCTTAGGTCCTACCCAGCTGGAAGGCATTTATAGTTGGTTCAGAAAAATAAGCCCAGCAGTTACACAGAGAAACCCTGTCTTGAAAAACAAAAAGTTTATGCATTGGACTAATGCACAGACTAATGTCTGTGCTCTCTATTGCCCTGTTAGCAACATATGTAGACTTAACAGACTAGACTTGTGAAGGACGTAGGCCTCATGCCATGTCTTCCCATCGTTTGATTCAGTGGATTGTACTATGGATTTGAAACTTCTATAGACAGGAATGATGTATAACATCTTAAGGTTACTTGTGGCCACCTAAAAAGTCCCAAGGAGAAGCTTTGTAAGCACTGGAAATCTAACAATCTCTTTCCTGTTGCTACAGCTTGCTAGGGCAGGTGAGGCGTCATTAGGGCAGACTGTAGCTCTGTCATGGTTTTCAGAGTGGAGTAGGTTGTTTTGTGTGAGAGAATATGAAAGGAAAAACCTGAAATGAGCCGACAGCAGTATAACTTTGTTTTCTGCTGGGGAGCTTAGAATAGAGAAGGTGCAGGCCCTGCAGAGTCTCTGTTGCTTTCTCAAATCAGTGTTCCAGCTAGAGAGCTTCTGTACGCTTTCTCTCTGTTCTCGTCATTGCGTTCTTGGAGCATTTCTATATTTCTTTGTTTTGGTCTAGCAAACGTGATTTATTGTTATTATTTTTGTCATTATTATTTGTTTTTTTGAGACAGGGTCTCACTATGTAGCTCTTGTTGCCCTAGAACTCATTGTGTAGACCGTGCTGACCTCAAGCTCACAGAAACAGAGCTATGCCTGCCTGTGCCTGCCAGGTGCTGGGATTAAAGGTGTGTGCCACCACATCTGGCCAAATATGCTATTTATTGCTTCTCTTTCATTTATGTATTTATTTTTGTTTTTTCTTTTTTTTATGGTTTCAGTCATGTGCCATGACAACAGATGTCTCCACTCTTTTTTGTATGTTTTTATCCTGTTTCATTTTTTGTTGTTATCACAATAGAATAGTCTTAACTTGTTGAGTGTTTAAATCCTCATGCTTTCTCATGCTGACTGAGCCATCTCCCTAGTCCCTCAATTTTTTTTATTGTTTTTATTGAGCTATATATTTTTCTCCCCTCCCCTCTCCTCCCTTTATCTCCCCTCCCCTTTTACCCTCTCCCATGGTTCCCATGCTCCCAATTTACTCAGGAGATCTTGTCTTTTTCTACTTCCCATGTAGATTAGATCCATGCATGTCTCTCTCAGGGTTCTCTCTCTTTTTTTTTTAGACAGGGTTTTACTGTGTAGCTCTGGCTGTCCTGGAACTCACTCTGTAGACCAGGATGACCTTGACCTCACAGAGATCTGCCTGCCTCTGCCTCTTGAGTGCTGGGATCAAAGGAGTATGCCACCACTGCCCGGCTTTTTTTAATAATTTGTTTTTATTTTATGTGTATTGGTGTTTTGCATGTATGTATGTCTGTGTGAGGGTGTTGGATCCCATGGAACAGGAGTTACATATAGTTGTGAGTGGGTGGGAATTGAACCCAGGCCCTCTGAAAAAGCATACAGTGCTTTTAAACACTGAATCATCTCTCCAGCCCCCTCTTTTATTTTTTTTATTATATCAATTTTTTAACTTCCAGAATGTTTTTCTCGATCTCATTTATTCTCACCTAATCTCTCAATCCTCAGTACTAGCTATAACATACCTCTCATTTTTGATCAGAGTCTTGTAGCACTTACTATCTCCAATACTGTGTATGCACTTCACACTTTGCTAATACTTCTTCATTGGGAGATAGTATTGTGTGTTGTCAGGAGCACGGAACTGTCACAGTATTGTAAGACTGCAAGGTTTGGCAGGTACTTGTTAAACCTAGTACTTGTTAAAACAAAATAAATACTTGGATGTTGACTTGCTACCTACATTACTATTACTTCAGTTTGTTGACCATAGTGTATAAAATGTTTCTGTCACAATGCTGGCCAGAGAGCATATGTTTAGTAGATATTTGTTGAATAAACTAATGAATACACAATAATGAATTAGTCCTTGGAAATTGTAAGAGGGTAGTGAGACACCAAGTAAACCAACACTGGTTCCTACAAAGGTTTAGAGGTAAGAATGCCTTGGGATTTACTTGGTTGGTGTTGTGAAGTTTTGTGGGCATTGTTTTTTTTTTTTGCCTAGCTGAGTGTTTTATCTTTCTTTTTATTTTTCCATTCAATTATTTACACTTCCCTCCTCCCAATCCCCTCCCGCTCCCCCACACCCCCTCCTCCCTTTCCCACCCTGCTTGAGAGAGGGCCAGGAACACTGCCCTGTGGGAAGTCCAAGGCCCTCCCCCCTACATCCAGGCCTAGGGAGCTGTGCATCCATAGACTAGGGTCCCAAAAAGCCAGTGCATGCAGTAGAAACAAATCCCAGTGCCTTTATCAATGGCTTCTCAGGCAGCCCCCATTGTCAGCCACAACCAGAGAGTCTGGATTGATCACATGCTCATTCAGACCCGGTCCAGCTGGATTTGGTGAGCTCCCATTAGATCAGGCACACTGCCTCAGTGGTGGATGCACCCCTCGCGGTCCTGACTTTCTTGCTCATATTCTCCCTCCTTCTGCCTTTCAACTGGACCCTGGGAGCTCAGTCCATTGCTCTGATGTGGGTCTCTGTCTCTATCTCCATCCGTCTCTGGACAAAGATTCTATGGTGATATTTGAGATAATCATCAGCGTGATAGTGGGGCAAGGCCAATTCAGGCACCCTCTCCTCTGCTGCCCAAGGACCTAGCTGGGGACATCCCCGTGGACACCTGGAATCCCCTCTAGAGCCAAGTCTCTTGCCAACCCTTAAATGGATCCCTTAATGTAGATATCTTCTTCCCTGCTCCTATATCCGCCCTTCCTCCATCTCCACCCTCCCACTCCCCCAAGCTGTTGCCAGTCCTTCCCTTCTCCCTTCCCTCTCCCCCCCCGCCCCCATCCCCATGCTCACAGCTTTTGCCCTGCCATCTTGTGAGTGCCTGAAGAAGATGTGCTTGGTGACGGTCTCAGTCACTCTGCGGGGAGCTTTCTGCTAGTGTCTTTTCGCTAGTGTCTTTCTGCTAGTGTCTTTGGTTGGCAGTGTTTGTTTGAAACAGTCATGGCTACCTTGATCAAGTGGCTGCAGTAGGAATGGAGGAAGGCTAGGCCCCAGAAGGACATGATGCCTGTGGACAAGACTTCCTTGGGTTCTGCTGCTCTATCTTTGGTTCTATGGTCTACATGGGTTTATTTCAGGTCAGACATGAGACAGCCAGATAAACAAAATGAACTTTTAACTGCTTTTCTTAGCCTAGCTTGTGGGATGAGGGAAGGAACCTTCTTTTATGGTCTCCACTGCTGAGCTGGTTGTGTAGAAGGGAGATGGGAGAATCCTGTGTTGATTGCTTTTAAAAGGTTACCAGTGATGCCGAGAACTCCTTGGACCTTTTCTTGGAAGCATTAAGGAGGGCCTCTCTGGACTGGATAGAAGATTTCAAAAGAAGACAGCCCATTGTGCTGTCAGCATGGCCCAGCTACAGCAAACCTGCCCCTTTACTCTGTTGCCTATATTTTCAGAGTTCCTGGTTGCCTTGTGTTGAGCTCTGGTCTAGGTAATGACCAGAAATCTTTCTGGCAGGCAGGCAGGCAGGCAGGCAGGCTGGCAGGCTTCCAAATCTCATGTGTCTCTAATTTTTAAAGTGTGATTCAGTCGTTCTGTACTTGTTTGGCCTCTCTGGGTTATCTTAGGCCTCTCAAGAAGCTCTCAGAACTCTCATCACTACAGTGTGTGTTAAAGCAAATGTGCCCATGTTTGCCAAGTTCTCAGAGCCAGATTCTAAAATATACTAGCCAGGGAAGATGGGTGCCCTTCATGCTTGTATCTTTCTAGGTTAGAAAGAAGTCTGTGCTTTATGTTGTATGTTCCTGGAAGGTCAGATTTTCAGTGATCTTATTTTGAGAAACTTTCCTGTTCTCACTGTTCCAGTGATCTTTGCCCCTATGACAGTAAAAAGAACGGCGGGCCGCTACATCATGGAACTCATACTTCATATTTCTAAAGAGATAAATATGTAATTCACACAACTCAAATAACTTACCTGGGCAGTGGTGGTGCACACCTCTAATCCCGGCACTTGGGAGACAAGCAGGTGGGCCTCTGTGATTTTGAGATCAGCCTGGTCTGAGTTCCAGTTACACAGAGAAACCCTGTCTTGAAAAGCAAATGATAAGTATGATGATGATGATAGGTAGGATTTCTGGAGCTTCTGGGTAGATGTTTTACAACTATACAACAACCCTTACTAGTGTATAGTGTTCACTGTGTTTCTGAGAACTTAAGGTAATTTTCTCAAGATGACTAAACTGGGATTTGAATTGAGCTTTATCTGATATCAAGACCAATAGGAATTCTAGTTTTGTTTAAATTCTAGTTTGTTTTCCCTCCTGTGGAGGGATTTAAGTAAAGATAAGCATTTTGACTAGAAACAGTACCACTGTTAGTAGTGTTAGTGTACTCCACCGTGCAAGTGTCCTGAAAGAAGCTAAAATTAGGGATTTGGGGGCATAAAGAGAGAAAGATCAACTGTTTTATTTATGAATTTTGAGTGTTACTTGGTGAAGTATTTAGCTGCTGTGTGTATTTTATATTCAGTTTGTATCTTCCAAAAACTAGTACTCTGGTTGGGTTGTTCTAGATAGAAGACTAAGGATAGTGACTGGATCCACTATACTTCAGTTATGCCCCTTGGATATGTGTGTGTGTGCATTTGCATGCGAGCGTGTTCGGATGCTAGTGGTAGCTGGGTGTCAAGTCCCCTGGAATGGGAGTTGAAGGCTGTTGTAGCCACCCAACTGTACTGGCAACTGAACACAGGCCTCTTTGAGAGCATTATGCAGTCTAACCACCATCTTCCCAGCCCCAGACAATATTTTAATTAACTTGACAAATACAGGGGCTTATATCCCAGGCTGACTTCAGTGTAGCTGAGGAGTTTCCTGCCTCTACTTGAGTATTGTGATTATAGGCATGTATTTCCACACTTAGTTTTGTTTTGTCTGTTTTTTTCTTTTGGTGTTGGGGATTGAACCCAGGACCTTATGTATGCTAGGCAGGCATTCTATCACTACTATATCTCTAGCTCTCCTTTGAGTTTTGAAATTACTTTTATTTTTGAGAACCTCCCCTCTCTCCTTTAAAATATAAGCATTGGGGTCAATGAGATGACCCAGTAGGAAAAGCACTTGCTGTACAAACCTAAGGATCTTAGTTCCCATCCCTGGAACCCATGTAAAAGTGGAAGGAGACAATCAGCTTCCCAAACACACACAAACACACACACACACACACACACACACACACACACACACACACAATTAAAAAGCAAGTACAGCCAGGCATGGTGGTGCACACCTTGAATCCCAGCATCTGGGAGGCAGAAGAAGTGGATCTCTGTAAATTCAAGACCATGAATTGTCTACATAGTGAGTTCTAGGATAGCCAGGGCTATACAGCGAGACCCTGTCTCAAACAAATGCAAAAAAGCAAGCATAAGTATTTTTAAAATAGTAAAATCCATAAGCTAATATAAATATTTAAAATAATATAAAAAAGCAAGTATTATTTTGATGAGGTTACTCCTGAACTGAGGGATCAAACTTGCCTTTGCTCTCTAGAATTCTAGTATGAATTAGATTGGAATATAGTTACCATGAGAATGAGCTACAGTAGGACTCTGGGTTGGGGGAGAGCAGTTCTGTTAGCTAAATTCACCTGTCTATGAAGGATGTCAGAATCTCAAGACATACTAGACACTACCTGTCTTGTAGCTCCTGCTCGGCTGTTCTTCTGAGCTGAACATGCCTATACTATACTCTTGCATAGAACTGGGAACATGGTGAGTCTGATTCTCTAAAGAATTCAGTGATGAAAATTAGGACATTTGAATAAATCTAATTGGTTGAACTGTGTGAAGGGCAGAGGCTTTCCCTGGAGGCCCTTTTTAATCTCCTATGGTTATAGACTTTTAAGGTTGAACTAATTAAAATATGTTGGTAGCTGGGCTCAATACTTTTTTCCTTGCACTAGGTTTTGTTTCAGCCTCCTGGAGTTCTAGCAGTTGCTATAAGATTGCCTTTCTTGAGGAACAGAGGAGTGGTTTCTATTTCCCCATGTACTAAATATACTATGATATAACGTCTGTCCAGTATAGGCTGCCGGACATCTCGTGGTGGAATGAAATGTGTTTTGAGACCTGGATATGTCCTGGATTTGCTATCCTAAGATGCTCCTGAGGCTGATTTCTTATTTTGCTGTGTCTCCCCCAACTGCCCATGGGTTTATTCTGTTAGCTGGCAAGTAATTTCTCTTTCCTTGGTGTGTTCCTGCTCTAACCAGAAAAAGGGATAAGGAAAGGATATTTGTTTAGCCCTTATTTAGCCCCACCATGTGTCAGGTCAGGATAGTCATGTTTATACAACTATTTTTTTGAGGTATGCTTCACAACACCTGTGTTATAGATGAGGAAATGGACTCAGAGAAGAAAAAGAACATGCCTGATGGTCATTCCAGCTTGTTACCAATAAAATCAGAATTCAGATATCTCTTAAGCTTCTGGTTACTTTCCCCAAGGTAGTGTAAATGACTTCATGCCTTTGTTGGTTTCCAGTTAATTGTTCAGGCTGATCATGGACTTCTAGGCTCATTGACCTTTTATGTCTGCCTCCCAAGTAGCTAGGATGGTACTTGTCCTCGTATCCCTTTATCCTTCTAAACTGAGCTAATTTCTCAATTTCAGGAAGTCATCTCTGATTTCTAACGTCAAACACTGATTCCTCTGCTTGCCTTATCTGACCACTCCTATTCTTTCAAGGAGAACTGAATGAAGTTGTAAGGTTGGAATTTCAGCTGTCATGACAGACTGGTGAAAGTCTTGGGCAGAATCTTGGCTAGCTCTTTGAGTAAAGCCCAGCCTATGGTTTGCTTAGTGTGCTGCTTTATTCTGGATGCAGTGGATCTCTATCCAAGGGCATTCTGGTTCTTCAGAGGTAGGCATCCTCTGGGTTATTTTTCTTGGTGTTTGGCTTTAAAGTTGTCCTTGCAGACAGTAGAGCTAGGCTCAGTGGTATCTGGGTAGAGAAGTATAATGAAGTTTAGTTGCTGGATTATGCTTCCTGACTGTGGTATTTACTGTTTTTATTTACTTATTTATTTTTTGCAAAGACTATTATATTAACCCAGCTTTTGGGATGATACTTCTGAAACATTTACACTCTGAAATGCATCATTTCACAGAATAAATGGGCTGGCTTTCCTGGAAGAAGTAAGCATGTGTAAAGCCATTTTTAAAATAAGTTGAATTTTCTTTCTCAGTGACTGGAAAATAATTATAAAATTATTTTTTAAACTGGACAGTGGTGGTGCACACTTTTAATCTCAACACTTGGAGGCAGAGGCAAGTGGATCTCTGTGAGTTCGAGGCCAGCCTGGTCTACAGAGCTACAAAGCAAGTTCTAGGACTGCCAGAGCTATACAGATAAAACCTGTCTGGTAAAACAAAACAAAAAAGTATTTTTTTGGCACTTGGGAGGCAGAGGCAGGCGGAGGTGGATCTCTGAGTTTGAAGCCAGCCTGGTTTTCGAGCTAGTTCCAGGACAGCTAGGGCTCTCACACAGAGAAACTGTCTCTTCGGGGAAAAAAGTTTTTTTTTTAATTATTTTTAATTATGTGTAGGTTGTGTGTATCTGTGTGTGGGTATGCACATGTGAGTGCATATGTTTTTGGAGTCAGAGGTGTCAAATCCTTTGGAGCTATAGTTGCAGATGGTTGTGGGCTGCCTGAAATGGGTGCTGGGAACTGAACCCTGGTCCTTTGAAAAAGCAACAAGTGCTCTAAATTGCTGAGCTATTTCTCCAGCCCTTTCCCACCCCCAATTTTGAGGCAGGGTCTCTCTATTCCCTGGCTGGACTGGAACTCACAACATAGTCCAAGCTTGCCTTAAATTCAGAGAGATCTGCCCAGCCCTGTCAAGTGCTGAGACTAACCCCCCCAATAGATGCTTTATTTTTTTTTAAATTTATTTATTTATTATGTATACAGTATTCTTGGTGTTCTGTCTGCATGTATGCCTGCAGGCCAGAAGAGAGCACCAGGTCTTATTACAAATGGTTGTGAACCACCATGTGGTTGCTGGGAACTGAACTCAGGACCTTCCGAAGGGCAGGCAGTGCTCTTAACCACTGAGCCATCTCTCCAGCCCAAGATGCTTTATTTTTACCAGGAAAAAAGTTTGCTGTTTGGGGAACAAATTGCAAGTTGGCCCATAATTAAATATAGTAAAACATATTTTATAGGAAAAGTGGTAAGATTTAATATTAATAAAGTAAATTCTTCAATTGGAGGATACATAGCAGTTTTTTTTAATTTTTTTTTTTTTTTTTTTTTTTTGTAAAGATAGGGTTTTGCCATGAGCCTTGGTTGACCTAGAACTGGCTCTGTAGACCAGGGTAGACTCAAACTCAAAGAGATCTGCCTACCTCTGCTTAAAGGCATAAGTCACCATTGCCTTGCCACATAGCAGATTAAAAACAAAGCAAAACAATTCCAGCCTGGTCTACAAAGTGAGTTCTAGGACTGCCAGGGCTGTAAAAGAACAATATCAAAAAAAAAAATTGAGACAGTTTCTTATGTAGTCCTAAATTGTCCTGAAGCTTTCCGTGTAGCTGAAGCTAGACTTGTAATTCCTTCTGCCTCCACCTCCTCAGTACTGGGGTTATAGATGTATGCCACTGTGCTCTGGCCTTAGCAAGAAGGTTTTTGTTACTATTTATTTATTTTGATATAAAGGGAAATCTGAACTAGCTTGGTGACACAACACCCTTCTGGTTTGTCTGCCCTGAAGAATATGAAGCACTCTTAGGAGGGGAGATTAGAGAGCTGTGCGGTAGCTGAGTTCCTCTCCTAAGTTCAGCTGTAGGCTAGTAATTAAGCGTTCTAGGTATCAGTTTTCCTGTTAAATGATAATAATACCTACCTTGTTTAATTTTAGGGGACTCAATAAAATTATTTATGTGAAAGTGTTTTGAAACTTTGAAGTACTTTTATTTTCATACTTACTAGGTAGCTAGAACATATTTGCTAACATTTTAAGGAAGCTTTTGACTTAAGATATATCTTGAAGTAGGTGGGAGGAAAGCTAGAAAATTAATGGATACACAGTTGAATGTTGTTTGGGCAGCAGCTCTGGTGAGAGAAAGGCATGCATTCATGCCTGTCGTTTGTATCTATTTTATTCTGCCAAGTGAAAGAGAAAGAAACTGGTAAAATATAGAAGTTGCTTGATTTAGAATGAAAACTCCATAAAGAGGGATTCTTGTCTGACTCAGATTTTGCTGTATATTCACCCAGGAGTGGTGCCTAGTATGTAATAAACTGTCAGTAAATATTTGCTTAAAAAAGTTAAGTTTTGGAGTCAGAAAGCCTGGGTTACTGTTTGGGTTCTGCACTTTACTAGCTCATTTTTCTGGGGAGGTCACTCAGATTTTTCCTTCCTTCCTTCCTTCCTTCCTTCCTTCCTTCCTTCCTTCCTTCCTTCCTTCCTTTCTTCTTTTATTTATTTCTTTTTGGTTTTTTGAGACAGGGTTTCCCTGTGTAACAGTCCTAGCTGTCCTGGAACTAGCTCTTGTAGACCAGGCTGGCCTTGAACTCACAGGGATTCACCTGCCTCTGCTGGGATTAAAGGTGTGCGCCACCACTGCCCGGTCCATATTTTTCATTTATAAAACGAGACTAGGATGGAGCTGGAGAGATGGCTGAGCAGTTAAGAGCATTGATTGTTCTTCCAGAGAACCCAGGTTCAATTCCCAGCACCCACATGGCAGCTCACAACTGTCTGTAACTCCAATTCCAGGCAATTTCACACCTTCACACCAATGCACATAAATTTAAAGAAATTATTTAAAAAAAAATGAGACTAGGATTAGCTGTCATACAAGGTCATTAGGAGGCTCAATCAGGAAATCAAGCATTTAAGAACCTTTCTCCAGGGTCTGGAGAGATGTAAGTTCAGTTGTAAGGGCTCTGACCCCATCTTTAGCCTTGGAGAGTACCAGGTACTCAAGTGCACAGACGGAGACCCACATTGGAGCACCGGACTGAGCCCCCCATGGTCCAAATGAGGAGCAGAAGGAGGAAGAACATGAAAAAGGAAATCAGGACCGTGAGGGGTGCGATCACCCACTGATACAAGGGGACTGATCTAATGAGAGTTCACTAAGGCCAGTTGGACTGGGACTGAACGAGCACGTGATCCAACCAGATTCTCTGAATGTGGCCGGATTCTCTGAATGTGGCTGGCCCGGAGTCTTTCTGAAAAGCCATTGACAATGACACTGGGACTTGTTTCCTCTGCATATACTGGATTTTTGTGATCCAGTCTGTTTGGATACTCACCTTCCTGGACCTGGAGGGAGGGGGGAGGAATTTGAACTTCCCACAGGGCAGGAAGCCCTGACTGCTCTTAGGGACGGAGAGGGAGGAGGAGGGGGAGTGAGGGGAGTGGGAGGGTGTTGGGAGAAGGGGCGGAAATGGAAACTTTTATAATTTAATAAACTTTGAATTTAAATATTAAAAAAAAGTCTTAGCAGATTCTCTGTCATCCATTGATAGTTAAGGGTTCAAAAACTAGTGCCAGGGCCAAGATAAATGTCGCATGAAATTAGCCTGTAAAAAGAATTCTACTTGGGCTGGAGAGATGGCTCAGAGGTTAAGAGCATTGCCTGCTCTTCCAAAGGTCCTGAGTTCAATTCCCAGCAACCACATGGTGGCTCACAAACATCTGTAATGGGGTCTGGTGCCCTCTTCTGGCAAGCAGGCATGCACACAGACAGATTATTGTATACATAAAAAATAAATATTTTTTTAAAAAAAAATAAAATGTAAAAAAAAATCTTTGTATAAAGATTTGTATAAAGTCTAGCATGTAGTTATTAATAGTTCTTTTTATCTTCCCTTTCTGATTCATAAAGTGTAGTGGATGGACCAAGGAAGAGGCAGAACTATTTGTGAGGTTAGCCATTAGCCTTACAGGTTTGATCTAACAATGTCTTTCTAATGTATGAGCTCAGAACTCATACATTATGATGTTATTTACAGGAAACTACCTGGGATTAAACAGGGTCTTAAAATTAATATCCTTTGCTTTTCTGGATCTCCCAGGATCTTGGTAAGAGGGTTCGAATCTTGTGCTTTCAAAGGTTCCATTACACTGTAGTTTTGTAAAAAAGTTGTTCGAGAAAAAGCAACTTCCACTGAAGACTAGACTTAGTTGATTTGGTTTAGGCTCTTGTAGCTAGCTGTCAGCTTCTCCACCCATTAGACCCATCAATAATTAACTGACTTTGAGAACATTTTTCAACTTGACTTCTGTTTCAGATCAGTTGTAAATTCTCTGAGGGGTTGGAGCAGAGCATGTTCACTTGGTTTAATCATGTATTTATGAGTTGACCTTTCCTGTTGAAAACCTCATTTTGCTCTCATGCCTGAGTAATTCTAGCAAGCTTAACCTAGCATTCCTGAAACTTCTGGAAGTTGTGATAGGTTTGCCTGCCCTTGTCAAATATACACAAAGGCAGTGAGATTTATCTGCTACTTAGAGAGGAACCAGAACCGTTTTCTTTTGTCCTGCCTGTGGCTTTAAAGCACTGGGATAGTCATTCTCCTCTTTCTGGTAAGCATTTTAGATCTTGGAACTTTTTCTTCTGGTTTGTTTCTTGGGAAGACAAATAAGCAGGGAGAAACCAAACCTGGGTCCTCTGCAAGAGCAGAGGAAGCCAGAGGGTGCTTCTCCAGCCCCATGGCTTCTTTAAAAATATCTATCTTATTATTATTTTAAAAATTAAGTGTATGGCAGTTAAAGTAGTTAAAGACTACTGACTGCTGCATGTGTGACTCACAACTCTCTGAAACTCCAGTTCCATCAGGGAATTTGACATCTTTTTCTGGTTGCTGTGAGTACCAGGCATGTGTGACAGGTAGGCAGAGCATACATACAATTAAAAAATTATGTGTGTTAATGGCCGTGGAGAATCAGAGGTGCCTTGGGAGCTGGAGTTAAAGGTGCTTGTGAGCTGTTTTGATGTGGGTTCTGTCCGTCTGTCCATCCTTCTGTCCCTCCCTCCCTCCCTCCCTCCCTCCCTCCCTCCCTCCCTCCCTCCCTCCCTTCTTTCCTTCCTCCTTCCCTCCCTCCCTCTCTCCCTTCTTTCTTTTTTCTCTTCTTCTTTCTTTTTCTTTCTCCTCCTCCTTTCTCTTATTTTCTTAATTTTTCCGATATAGGGTTTCTGCTGTCCTGGAACTCGATCTGTAAACCAGGCTGGCCTCAAATTCAGAAATCTGCCTGCCTCTTCCTCCCAAGTGCTGGAATTAAAGATGTGAGCCATTTCGTTTTCTGTTGGTTACAGGGACATTAATCTTCTCTCGGCCAGCCACTGGTGGCTATGTCATCATAATGTCCCTTCAGACTGCTTTGTACTCGGCGTTTTACAAAGCACTCTTCTACTCCAGACATGTCTTTCTGCTCAGCACACTCAGAGAAACTGAGGTATGACAACAAAGGATTACTATCTCTGTATTTACAGAGAAAACAAAGGCAAAAGAGGCAGGTGACTTCCTGAGCTTACATATTTAATTAGGGCAAAACTGAGCTAAAATTTAGATCTACTGATTTCTGATTTAGTGTTTGTCTGCAGTCCCTCCACAGCTGTGCTTTTTCTTGCCTTTTCACCTGTTGCCATCCAAGGTAGAACATCAATCTTGTGGTTTTCAGCAGACTTGGTTGCTGGGTATGTCAGCATAACCTCGAGAACAATTCCAGATATCTCTTGATGGCATCCATCTGTGTTCTGTGCTGCTGCTAGCTGAGAGCTCTGACCATGTGGCTGTGGCCACTAGAATTAAGAAGCATTGGATTACTCTCAGAGTAGTCTTTCACGAAGATCCAGGAAACAGAACATGATGTGTGATTCTGGGCAGTTATCAACAATGGAAGCAGTCAGATCAGAGTTTGAAATATGGCTTTTCTGTTACTAGTTTTGTGACCCTGGGTTAATCATTAATCTCCCCAGGACTATTGTGAGAATTTATTCAAGGGCCACAGATTGGTTCTGAAAGGCGTTTGTTGATGGAGCTAGAGAAGTGGCTCAGTGGTTGAAATCTCTTGTTTCTCTCCCAGAGGATCTGGGTTTGATTCCCAGCACCCTCATGGCATTTCACAACTGTCTGTAGTTCCAGTTCCAGGGGGATCCAATGCTCTTTTCTGGCTTCTGTGGATGCCAGGCATGCACGTGGTATAAAGATATACTTGTAGGCAAAATACTCGAACACATAAAAACAAAACAAATCCAAAATATTTTGTTGATGTTTTTTTATTTTCAGTATTATTTGAAGTATAGCTTTCCTGAAGGGCACAAGGAACCAGTTGTATTTCTTACTTTTATGGATCATATCTGGAGTCAGTGTTAGTAGCAACATGTAACCTTGAAGCCTGTTGACTAACAGAGGTTGAGCTTACGTGTAGTACTTACATACTCACATCTCCTCTTCTCCTAGCCTCTTGAGGGCAAGGAAAACAACTTACAGACAGTGGGGCATAGTTTCAGTGTCGATTATTGGCAGTAAAATTTTTGTTTTTGTGAAGGACTTTGGCATTAGAATTGTTTCTGTAAAGTCAAGAACTTAATTGTTACCGAGAAATTTTAGTTATTTCTGAAACTAGATATGGTTCTCAAGCTATTTGTTAAGCACTTCTGTATTCTTCCTGAATTCTCACCTTTCTCCCTGAAGGAAAATTAGGTCCAGCTCATTGTGCAATGGTGGTGTCTTTTACTCTAGACAGCTGTTTTAGGAGAAGTCAGCCAGGGTGTGTCTCCTACTCCCCAGGCGTGACCTGCTCTATGCTGTGGGGAAACAGGGTGAGACACATGGACAATTTGGATTTTATTTAAAAAGGAACTTTTAAAATGCCTAACATACAGGAAATGACTAGAAAATAGAAAATATAACTAAGGTAACATTGCTCATTGCTAAGATGCCAGGTTTGGATGATTGAAGGATGCTGAGAAGGCTGGCGTCCTGAAGAGACATAAAGGCATAGTTAGATGGGGAAATGTTTGTAACTTGAGTTTTTCATTTCATTAGAGCATGGTACCATTGGGTATTTTTTCTTTTTAATTGAGTTGATAGTTATGTGACAATCAGATGGGGCAGTTTATGCCTGTAATCTAGCACTTGGGGGCGGCGGAGGCAGTATTGCTGCAAGGTCAAAGCTAACTTGGTCTGCAAAGTGAGTTCCAGGCTAACCAGAACTATATAGAGAGACCCCCGTCTCCAAAACCAATCAAATACTATATAATTAACCTCCTTAAAGTAAACAATTCAGTGGCATGTAGTACATTCAATATGTTGGGCAACTACCATCTCTAACTAGTTCAAAACAGTTTTCACCATCTCAGAGGAAACCCACAGCCACTCAGCAGTTGCTTTTCATTTTGTCCTTTTCCTTTCTTCAGCCACCAGTGCACCAGTGTTAAGTCTATCTATGGAGTTATCTATTCTGGATATCCTCATTCTCTCTCCCCGTTTCTCTCTAGTGACTGAACTCAGGGCTGTATGCATGCTGGGTAAGCACTTACAGTTGAGCTTCACCCCCAGCCGTAGATGTTTCACATAAATGGAGTTTTGTAATATGTGACCATTTGTGCTTGACTTCTTTCACTTAGCATACGGTTTTGAAGGTTGATCTGAATTATAGCCTCTATCAGTATGCCATACCCATACTCCCCAGTGTGTGTGTGTGTGTGTGTGTGTGTGCTGTGTAGGTGTCCACTTATGTATGTACAAATGGAGGCTAGAGGAGGACATTAGGTATCCTGGTCTATCATTTTCTACCTTATTTCCATGAGACAGGGTCTTTCACTGAATTTGGGGCAAAGCTAGCATCTAGCAAGTCCCGGTGATCCTCTTGTCTTCACTGTATCCCCAGCTTCCATCATTGGGGTTACAGATGTGTGTGCAGCCACACCTATCTTTTTACATGGGTGCTAGAGATTCAAACTCAGGTCCTCATGTTTGTATTACAAGTGATCTTTCCCACTGAGCTTCTCTCTTAGTTCCTTTGAGGTGGTCAGAATTGAACCTGTGGCTTCCTGAATGCCAGGTAAGTACTCTACCGCAAACTACATTCTCAGTGGCAGTAATTTATTTTTTAATTGACATAATATATTATTACAGGTATGTATTATATAATGTTCAAGTCAGAGTAGCCTATCTCTCAAGTATTTATTGCTTCTTTGTAATGAAACATTAAAAGAATCCTTTATTCTAGTCTTTTGAAATATACAAGTATATTATTGTTGTTGATAGTTACCCTACTGTGTAATAAAATGCTGGAATTTATTTCTCCTGACTACTGGTAATCTAATTGTCTAACCTTTTTCAGTCTCTCCCTATTTTCAGTAATGACTATCAACAGCATATGAGACTTCCCTTTCCATACATCTTCTCATTAATGGTTACCTTTTCTTTTGGCTGTCCAGTAATAATAACCATTCCTGCTGGAAAGTAGGTGATAGTCTTTGTAGTTTCAATTTGCATTTTCCTAATGATTAATTACAATTTTCATATACTTGTTGGCCATTTATATTTCTTGTGAAAGTTTTCTGTTTACAGCATCTGTTGAATTTTAATGTTACATTTATTATTGTGTTTGTGTGTGTGTGTGTGTAGTTGGTTCTTGCCTACTATCTGGGTCCTGGGGATTGAACTCAGATCCCCAAGCTTGGCAGAAAAGGCCCTTCTCTGCCTTCCCTGCTGATCTATCTCACTGGCTCTAGCCTTTTTTGTTTAGTAGCCTAGTCTGGGGTTGATTATGTAGCTTAAACTGGCCTTGAACTCGTGATCTTTCAAACATCAGCCTTCAGTCTCCAGTAGTGGGACTACAAATATGTCTTGCTGTGCTTTTGTTGTATATTATTAATTATATTATTTTTGGGTTTTGCCATTGGTTTGAAATCCTTATTGTGTTTATTAATTCCTTATCAAATACTTTTCTTCCATATTTTGAGTTGTAGCTTCAGTTTGCTAGGTAGAAGCTTTTTTAGTTTTATATAATCCCATTTTCCCATTTTTGTTTTTGTGGGTTTTAGGGCCTCACTGTAGTTTTGATATACCTTTCCCTTGTGACTAATAATGCTGTCATCTTCTCATATGCTTGTTGCCCACTTATGTATCCTCTTTGGAGAAATGTCTGTTCAAATTTTTGGTCATTGTTTTTTAAACTGAGTTGTTTGTCTTTATTGTTGAATCATAAAAGTTCTTTATATATTCTAAACAATAGACTTTCATGCTTTAAAAGTTGTTTATTGCTGGGCAGTGGTGGCACATGCCTTTAATCCCAGCACTCGGGAGGTAGAGGCAGACAGATCTCTGTGAGTTTGAGGCCAGCCTGGTCTACAGAGTGAGGTCCAGGACAGCCAAAACTGTATCACAGAGAAACCCTGTCTTGAAAAACCACCCCCCCATCTTTATTTATTTATGTATTTATTTATTCATTCATTTATATTTTTTTGTGTGTGTTTGCCTGCATGTATTGTATATATGTGCACCAATGTGTACTTGGTGTTGTGGAGGTCAGAAGAGAGCATTGAATTTTCTGGAACTAGAGTTCCAGGTGGTAGGATCTGAATGTAGGTCCTTTATGAGAACAGTAAGTGCTCTTTACTGCCCAGTCATCTCTTTAGCCAACATTTATGTATTTTAAAAAGATTTACTGTTATTATTTTGTGTGTGTGTGTGAGTATGTGAGCATGAATGCAATTGCTGGTGGAGTCTAGGAGTCAGATACCTTCGAGCTGGAGTTACAGGCAGTTATGAGGCACCTAATGTGGATGCTGACATCCAAACTCAGGTCCTCTGGAAAAGCAGCAAGTGTATTTAACCACTGAGCTATCTCTCTAGCCCCAACATTCATGATTTTTTTTTTTTTAAACATAGTTTTGGAGTCAAACTTTCTTAACTCAAACATCACTTACTAGTTAAGTATGGTGGGACATTCCTGTAAATTCCATGTTGGCTAGAGGCCAGAAGCTCAAGGATTTAAGGCTAGGCTTGGCTACATGAAGTCCTGTCTCAGAACAACAAAACAAAATTACTCACTAATCTAAATATTCTGAATCCTTTCATGTCTTTTAATCTGTGTCTTTCCCCTTTCCTGTGGTGCTGAAATTATAATTGTTCTTCCAGGCTCCTGTCAAATGTATCCCCCTCTTGGAAAATCTTTTTTTGTTTTTGTTTTTGTTTTTGTTTTTGTTTTTGTTTTTTTTTTGAGACAGGGTTTCTCTGTAGCTTTGGAACCTATCCTGGAGCTTGCTCTGTAGACCAGGCTGGCCTCAAACTTGCAGAGAGAGATCCACCTGTCTCTGCCTTCCAAGTGCTGGGATTAAAGATGTATGCCACCACTGCCTGACTTTGGAAACTCTTAAAAACTTTCTGTTTCTTCTTCCATTGGTTCAGTATGTTCTTCTATAAACATTTTTATAATGGAGCACTTTCTTATTGTCTTCTTCAAACTTCTAGATTATGTTTCTAATGTATTACATTGGATTTGTCTCTGTTCTTAGCATCTAGTTCCTGACTTAGCATATAGTGGATGTTATTTAATACTTAAAGAAACTTAAACATAGATTAAGTTTTAATCTATTAAAACTTAATAGATTAAATTTTGAGTAGACACAGAGGCTTACTTGCCAGTAATAGTGTAAAGGGCTCAGTGGGGGCTGTACTAAATTCATTCATACAGTAAATTTGAGTATGAGTATGTATGCCAAGAACCGTGCTAGTTGCTTAGTATGCAAGAGGAATAATGCTTCCTATTTTCCTGTATTTAAGTACGATAGAAAATAAATAATGATGCAATATAATGGCATAATTATAAGCCTTAGAAAACAGATAAAGAGTTAGAGTAATGGAAAGAGTTGGGACTATAGCTCCTATGGTAAAGTGCTTGTTTAGCATGTATGAAGCAGTGAATTAATAAAACTGAATTTATTGACACATGCTTGTAATCTCAATACTTGGGAGGCAGAGACAGAGGATCAGAAGTTCAAGGTTATTATTAGGTAACATGTTCTAGACTGGCCTGGATTGCATGAGACCTTGTCTAAAAAAAAAAAAAGAAAGAAAGAAAAGAAAGAAAGAAAGAAAAAGGTGGGGCAGAGGAGGAGGCAAAAGATGAGAGGGAAAGGGAGAGAGACAGAGACGCCAACACAAGCTTAGGCAGAGTAGTTGGAATGGGCTTCTTGTTGGATGAGCCTTAAAGTCAGCTTATAGGGGTTCTGACCAAGAGTGACAGCAGGAAGTGTAATGGAGCTAAACACACTATGTGAAGCTATGAAGGTGAAGCCTGGGTTGTGTTGGAGACCCCAAGATATAGAAATGCCAGAGTTGTGGGATGCCACCAAAGAAAGCTGCAGACTGGGTGTGGAACCCTGTCCAAGAGAGAGAAGTATGTTGCAGTCAACAAACTGAAAGCAGTTGGAGATCTGAAGAGCACTTTGACATCAGGCATGGAGATGGAGAATTTGGAAGTTTCCCTACTGGTTTTCTGTCTTGCTTTGGTCCAGAATTTTCTTATTATGCTTCCTTTCCTCCCTTTGGAATGGTAATATATATTCTGTGTCATTGTATGTTGGAAACATGATCTACTTTTGATTGTGATTTTATAGGGGTTTTCTGTGAAGAGATTACTATGAGTCTCAAAAGTAATCCAATTGAAATTTGGACTTTTAGACAGTGTTGAAACTGAGATTGACTGTGGGGGCTTTTGAAGTTGAACTAAATACATTTTTTGGTTATGATATGACTGTAAGCCTATGAGGGCCTGGGAGCGGTATGTGGTAGTTTGAATAAGAATGGCTCATATATTTGAATGTTTGGTTACCAGGGAGTGGCACTATTTGAAAGATTAGAAGGATTGGTGGTGTGGCCTTGTTGGAGGATGTGTGTCACTGTGGGTGGGCTTTGAGCATGAAAAGTCCAGTGTCTGTATCTCAGTCTGCTGATTAGGATGTAGCTCTCAGCTATTGTTCCAGCGCCATGTGTACTGCCATGCTTTCCACTGTGATGACAATGGACTAAACATCTAAAACTGTAAGCAAGTCCCCAATTAGATGTATTCCTTTGTAAGAGTTGCCATGGTCATGGTGTCTCTTCACAGACTAGGACAGGAGCACTCCCTGGGAACCAGCTGGAACCTTGGAGAAACTGAAGCCTGTAGGAGCAACTTTTGCTCCTGTCTTGTTACTGTATCTTCTAAGTTTTACTCTGTAACAGATCAGTCCTTGAGCATCTTTTCCGAGCCTGCCCCTGCCCCTGTAGAACTGTAAACATGCATTCTGTAATGGCTACAAGTGACAGGCTTTTCTGTTTTTAGACAGGGTCTTTTTATGTTTCAGTGAACTTCAGTGTTTCTTGTGCTTCAGCCCATGAGTAGTAACTAGGACTACTGTTATGTTATGTTAATGTTATACTTCATTACACCTGGCTGACAGGAATTTTTTCATCTCACAGTAAGAAATTATGATGTTTGGGGAAACTGAGTTTTTTTCCTTAGCCTGTAAAATGATACTGATGTACTTCCTTATGGTTGTGTTTTCTATCATATACAGAGAGATAGCTATATAATCAAATCTCCAAACACACCAACAGGATAAAGCAAACACTTAGGATGACAGGTAGTTCAGAGGCCAGTTTCTGATTATCCTGTCAGAGGAGGGAGAGATGTCTATGAGATTGATAATAAGAAAAGAATCCTGGGAAATCCATCTCAGTCCAAGGCTAAAGGATAGCTTGCACTGGATGAAGGCCTCCTGAGGAGAAGGCAGGAAACACTCTTGAACTTTTGCTCCTCTCTTGTTGTATCTTCTAAATTTTACTTTGTAACAGATCAATCCTTGAGCATCTTTTCCGAGCATGGCCCTGCCCCTATAGAACTGTACACATGCATTGTGAAATGTAGAACCTATTTCTAGAAGTGCTTACTATAATCCAGGAGGTCTAGAAAGAGTTGACTGTCATACATGATTTAAGGCATGTCACAAACAAGAGATGGGCTTGGTATGTGAGATTGCAGACTGACTCCACCTTGAGATTAGGTAAACCTACTCTAGAATATGTATTAGGAAAGGATCTAAATGAGGAACCTGTTAAAGTCATCGTGAGATGCACAGAGGTACTCTTGGGGTATGGACTGTCCTTTAGCCTTTCATTCCACCTTCAGATTTAATGGCCTGTATCCAGGAATATTTTCCTTCCTGTTGCCTCTCCAGGCAGTGCTAGAGTGACTGGAGAAGATATCCCATTGCTGTTTTGGAAAGATGAATCCTACATGGTGCCAGAGCTATACTAGTTGCTATGGGACTGGAAACAGGTGAGACTTAACTCTGCTTAAAGTTGCTGAGCTAGGTGTTTGTCCTCTTTGGCAAGCTTAAGGCTTGCCTTTGCTGTGAAGCTGGACATAGTCTGTATAGCTTGTTTTTTATTTGGTTCTGTTATCCGTCTTGAAACCCTGAAAGGTGTAATGAGAGAGATGAGAGAGATGCTTTTGTGGGATTCAAGCTTTTGCTAGATCCCTTTGTCAGGATATGTTCCTAACCATTTTCCAGGAGATCAGCTTTTTCAAACAAACAGTACTAAAAGGAAGGAACACTTCCCTTCCTAGTGTGCAGTGTAGGAAATGTAAGTGTGGCCTGTTCAGTTTAAGATTACTACCTCTGTCTTAAAATAGAGATGTTGTACAGTTAGAAAGTTTCCATATGGTTCTTTTTTGTTTGTTTGATTGTTTTTTTTTCTGAGACAGGTTTTTTTCTGTGTAACAGTTCGGGCTGTCCTGTAACTCACACTGTACACCAGTCTGGCCTCTGACTTCAAAATCTGCCTACTCTGACTCCTGAATCCTGGGATTAAAGTTGTGTGCCACCATACCTGGCCCATATTGAGGAATTACCTGGACCCTTCTTGTCATCTCAATGGCCAGGCTTTCCTGTGAGAGATGAGAAGCTTTGTAAATGTATAGATTTGTTGCTGGCTAGGGACTTGGCCGCTTGCTATACATGTTTATTTCTAGGGCTCACAAAGCAGATGGAGCATTCAGGCAATACTAGGAGGTAACCCATCAATGGTCCATGTTCAGGATTTGTCCAGGACTTCTCTATTTAGCAAGTAGTTACTGTGTACTAGGCAGCTATGGGTTATGGAGGGTATCATACTAAGTGCTGAATCTTAGCAGAAATATTTAAGATTATTGTCATACCTGTGAAGCTCCACACAGTAATACTTTTTTTGGGGGGGGCTTAGTAATTACCAAGGGGCTGGAGAAATGGTCCAGCAATTAAGAGCACAGGTTGCTCTTCCAGAGTACCTGGGTTTGTTTCCTAGCACCCGTATGGTGGCTCACAACTGTCTGTAACTCTAGCCCCTGGGGATCTAATGGCCTCTTCTGTCCTCTGTGGGCACTGCATGCACACGGTGCACAGATATAAATGCAGGCAAAACACCAATACACATAAAAATAAATAAAATTTATAAAGTAAGTATTGGTAGTAGGAAAAACTATTTTTAAAATGTCTTATTATTGTGTGTGAGTGGGGGAATGTTTGCGTCAAGGTACACATGTTGCGATCAGAGAACAGCTTTTGGGGGTCAGTTCTTTCCTTCCTATGGCTTCCAGGTACCAAGCTTCGGTTTTCAGGCTTATATGGCAAGCACTTTTAGTTACTGAAAATCTTGCTGGCATAAAAGCCTATTCCCCTAGAAATCAAAGTTTTTGGAAAAACTGAAAGTCCTCCATAGATCACTTCCTAGACTGACTGCTTCCAAAATGTAAATACCTATCTATTATTAGCTTCATTTTATAAATGATACAGCTGATATCCAAAAATGACAATAGAGCCCAGGTATCTATAAGAGTGCAGAAAAAAATGTGTGTGTGTGTGTGTGTGTGTGTGTGAGATGACTCAATGTTTAAGAGTGCTGGTTGCTCTTCCAGCGGACCTTGGTTTGATTCTCAGCACGCATGCAACAGCTCAAAATTGTCTGTAACTCCAGGGAATCTATCACCCTCTTCTGGCTTCAAAGGGCACTGCATACACACATGTGGTGTACAGACACAGCCGAAACACATAAAATAAAAATAAACGAATCTTAAAAACAACAGAAAAAAGCCTGGTAAGGAGCTACAGGTAAAAAAGGGAAGAACAAGAGCTATACATAACATTCGCTTGGCAACACAGCTCTCACACTTTAAAATATCATTTTTCTTGGATGAATGGCATTTTAATTGATGGGCATTTCTAATTCTAGAACCTTCATACTACTGTTTTTAAAACTCTTCAGATAATGATAGAATATGTATAATCTTAGCCACTGAGTAAAATTATATCATAATCTGTTCTGAGGACCTGTTGAATAAAAGAAATCATGATGATACCTGGCTAAAAAACAAAAAACAAAAACAAACAAAAAAACCACCAAATACCTAAACAAGCAAGCAAACAAACAAAGCCAAGACATGGATACATTTCTTTTATTTTAATATTTATTTATTTATTATGTATACAATATTCTGTCTGTGTGTATGCTTGCAGGCCAGAAGAGGGCACTAGACCTCATTACAGATGGTTGTGAACCACCATGTGGTTACTGGGAATTGAACTCAGGACCTTTGGAAGAGCAGGCAATGCTCTTAACCACTGAGCCATCTCTCCAGCCCCCCCTTGGATACGTTTCTGTAACTTTAGAGTCTAGCAGAGAGGTCAGTGACCATTTCCTGTGAAGTAGCTCAGACTTTACAGAGGCACACAGCAAGTTGTTGGAGGGAAGCAGCTGCAGATGGTAAGCAGATGAGTGCACATGGTTATGTTCTAAGACAATGTCCTTACAAAATAGGTGTTGGGCAGGATTTGGCTGAGGGCTGCAGTTTGCTTATTCTCTGTCAAGTCAATATGCAAAGAGAAAATAGAAATTTAGTAAATGTTGAATTGTACACAAAGACTTTGATACAGACCCCCCCCCCCCCCCACACACACACATAGAGTTTCTCTGTGTAGCTCTGGCTGTCCTGGAACTCATTCTGTAGACCAGACTGTTCTTGAACTCAGAAATCTGCCTGCTTCTGCCTCCCAAGTGCTGGGATTATAGCACATACTACCTCACCAGGCAAGATATTTTTAAAAAGTTCAACAGATGTAGCTTGCATCCTAGGGTATCTTTGTGCTTTGTGGATTGCATTCTAGAGCTGGATGCCTTTCAACAAAATTACTGTGTTCATAAAGGAATAAGAATGTCTTATCTTCTACAGAGTGAGTTCCAGGATAGCCAAGGCTACACATAGAGAATCCCTGTCTCAAATAATCAAAATAATAATAAAAAAGTTACACCTTTTAAAATTCTTGTAATTTTGGTGGCCTATGGTCTCTGGAACCTTTGGAATCCATGAAAACAGTAAAAGTGATGTGTTAGTTTGGAAAACATAAGGCCATAGACTGTGTCTTGCTCATTTTGCCACTAGTGCCTAGCTAGTATAGATGGCTAGGAGTGCTTAGCAAATATTTGTTCTTGAATGAATAAATGAATTTAAATTGCTTTTAATATCTTAATAAGTATAGTAGAAATTGTATATAAGTAGTCTGTTTTTTGACTTAAGTTATGCCATTTCTGAGAGTACAGTAATTTGCTTATGCTGATAGTTCCTTGGTAATTGATAGCATCGTAGGACATTAACTTGTCCAGACAGAAATTACCATGGTCATAAGAATAGGGCCTAATTTCTTGAGTTCTTTATATATTTTGGATATCAGTCCTCTGTCTGATGTGTGTTTGGTGAAGATCTTTTCCCATTCTGTAGGCTGCTTTTTTGTCTCATTGACCGTATCCTTTGCTTTGGAGAAGCTTCTCAGTTTCAGAAGGCCCCATTTATTTATTGTTACTCTCAGTGTCTGTGCTACTGGTGTTATATTTAGGAAGTGGTCTCTTGTGCTCATGCACTGAAGGCTTCTTCCCACTTTGTCTTCTATCAGGTTCAGTGTGGTCAGATTTATGTTGAGGTCTTTAATCCATTTGCACTTGAGTTTTGTGCATGGGGATAGATGTGGATCTATTTTCATTCTTCTACATGTTGACATCCAGTTATGCCAGCACCATTTATTGAAGATGCTTTCTTTTTTCCATTGTATAATTAGCTTCTTTGTCAAAAATCAGGTGTTCATAGGTTTGCGGATTAATATCCAGGTCTTCGATTTGATTCCATTGGTCAACCTGTCTGTTTTTATGCCAATACCAAGCTGTTTTCATTACTTTATTATTTTTTATATTTATTTATTTATTGGTTTTTTTGAGACAGGGTTTCTTTGTAGCTTTAGAGCCTGTCCTGAAACTAGCTCTTGTAGACCAGGCTGACCTCGAACTCACAGAGATCTGCCTGTCTCTGCCTCCCGAGTGCTGGGAGTTGTGCATCACCACTGCCTGGCTCTTCATTACTTTATAATAGAGCTTGCTTTCAGGTATGGTAATTGTAATGGTCTGTTCTGTTCCTTTAAGAGACAAGCCATGCCCCCCCTTCCTTTTCCTCTTGTGTGTGTATGTATGTGTGTGTGTGTGTGTGTGTGTCTTTCTCTTCCTCTCTGTCTCCCTCTCTGTCTCTCTCTCTCTCTCTCTGCTCTTCTCCCCTTTTCCCTTTCCCTCCATAACCCACTAAATAAATATCCAACCTCACTTTGCATAGTGTGCCTATCCATGTCTCTGTCTCTGGCCCGCAGCTGGTCGCCACGTGGGACTCCCTGCCCGAGACCAGCTGCCTTCAGAGACCTGTGGCATGGTCTTATGGTGTTTCTATTCATCCTAGTCTCTCACTCACCACGCGCTTCCCTGCCTGGGACCTGGCAGCCTTCATGGCCTGCTGGGGTTTCAGGATCCACTGCTTGCTGACTGCTGCTTGGGGACCTGCGGTGTGGTCTCATGACAGCATCACTCGGGGACCTGCAGCATTTTTACTTAAACCATAACAGTAATGCCTCTGGAAGTTCCTTTATTGTACAGGATTGTTTTGGCTTTTCTGTTTTTTTTTCTATATGAAGTTGATTATTGTTTTTTCAAGGTCTGTGAAGATATTTTGATTGAGAGAGCCATTATGGGGCTAGCAAGAAACCTGGCACTAGAGACATTCCCAGGAATCCACAAGGATGACCCCAGCTAAGACCCTAAGCAACTAAGCAATAAAGGAGAGAGTGCCCAAACTGGCCTTGCCCTGTAGTCAGACTGATGAATATCTTTTTTTTAATTATTGATTTTTATTGAGCGTTACATTTTTCTCAGCTCCTCTCCCTGCCTCTCTCCTCCCCGCTTCAATTCTCCCCCAAGGTCCCCATGCTCCCAATTTACTCAGGAGAGCTTGTCTTTTTCTACTTTCTACTTCCCATGTAGATTAGATATATGTAAGTCTCTCTTACTGTCCTCATTGTTCAGACTGATGAACATCTTAAACATAACCATAGAACCTTCATCCAGCAACTGATGGAAACAGAAGCAGAGACCCATAGTGGAGCACTGGGCTGAGCTCCCAAAGTTCAGTTGAGGAGTAGGAGGAGTGAGAACATGAGCAAAGAGGTCAAGACCATGATGGGTTCACCCACTGAAACAGTTTATGTGAGCTAATGGGAGCTCACCAACTCCAGCCAGACAGGGAAGGAACCAGCATAGGTCCAAACTAGTCCCTCTGAATGTGGGTGACAGTTGTATGACTGGGGCAGACTGCTGTGTGTGTATGGAAGGTGGAGGGGATAGGAGGAGGGGAGAGAGTGGGAACTGAGATTGGTATGTAAAATAAAAAAAGATAGTTTGTTTTCCTTTAAAAAAAAAAAGGAGCCTAAAGAGGCAATTGTCAGCAGGGGCTGGTGCTTGAATGCTCATGCATCTACCTTATTTTCTTGCTCATTAGAAATATTAGTTTAAAACAATATTGTTATGAAGCTTTGTTTTGTTTTGTTTTGTTTTGTTTTGTTTTGTTTTGAGACAGTGTCTCTCTATGCAGCCCTGGCTGGCCTGGAACTCATTATGTAGAATAGGCTGGCCTGGAACTTACAGAGATCTATCTGCCTCTGCCTTCTAAGTACTAGGTTTAAAGGTGTGCACCACCACACCCAGCATGAAGTTTGATAATTATATATAGTTTGTTAAAATTTAGATTAATATTTTTGACAAGAGAAAGTAATGATAACACAGTTGGAAAAGTTGAATTCTTTTTTCAATAAGTGTTCTTTGTATATAGACAAAAATACCTCAAATCATGAGGAGCTGTGAAGGAAGATAATGTTAAGTGTTGCTCAGAAGTAAATTTCAGTACTCTGTAGTTAGTAATAAGCAGTTAAACTGTCACTAATGCAAAGTATTTCCTCCCAATGGTTGACTTTTATCACAAGTACATTTATCTGTGTGTCCATCCTACATGTGTGCCAGTGCCCATGGAGGCCAGAGAATGCATCATATCCCAGATCTGGAGTTATAGGCAGCTTTGAGTCACCCCCCCCCCCCATGGGTTATAGAACTAAATTTGGATCTTCAGGAAGACCAGTAATCACTCTTAACTGTTGAGTCATCTCTCCCCAACAATCTCCCATGTCATCATGGTGGTCCTCCCCAGTTGTCAGCCTAGCATACTGGCAAATGTTTGTAATCCAGCTCTTGGGAAAGAGCGACAGAAGCAGCAGGAGTTAAAAAGCCAGACTGAGCTCTGTAAGACTGTCACAAAAGAAACAGGCAACAAACAAACAACAGCAACAAAAACTGCCCAGGTGTGATTTATTCCGATGTAATTCTAGCACTCAGGAGGCTGAGACAGGAAGATGCTAAGTCTGAAGCCAGTTGGGCTACATAGTGATACTTTGTCTCAAAAAACAGCTTCCAAGAAATCTATGGAAAAATTTTATCCTTTGAAACTAGGGAGGTATAATATATTATACAGTGTGTATGATGGGCTCTACGTGCCGGGGACTCATCTCTACAGGTGTGCATTTAGAATTAAATTTTTCAAGTTTTCTTCATTTTTACCCTCCTACTTCTTGAGAATTTAAAAATATTTATTATTATTGTGTGTGCGAGGTGTGTATGTGTGTGTGTGTGTGTGTGTGTGTGTGTGTGTGTGTAAAAGCATAGAACAACTTTTGGGAGTCAGTTTTCTCTTTCCTTTTTGGGTTCTGAGTATCAGACTTAGATCCTCATCCTTGCCTGGTAGTGCTTGAACTGCCGAGGGAGTATTTTTAGAGAAATGTAGTGTAGGTCTATATAGGCCTTCCCTTGCCTTGGTGTCGCGAGCACTACTGAGTGGGCCTTCTGGCCTTACTTGAAGGTCTGCAAGTAAATGACACTCAGGATTGTAGTTCTCTGCTTTGTCCGAACTAAGTTTATTGTATAGGCACTTCAAGATCTTATAATCGTTCTGGCACAGCCAATAAGCAAGTATCAATATCACAAACAAAAATACATTATCACACAGTCACATATTCACTTCCACTTCAATCCTATTACACTGAGGTGGCATTCCTTGGCCAGTATATATTTCTAAATCCTAGGCAAAGCATTAGTATATTCTATCTAATAAGGCATTGGGGTATACTACCTGATGGCAGTTCGTGGCTCTCGAAGTAGACCTCTGGATCAGCAAGTCTTGATCCGCAGGCAAGAGCTAGTTCTCTGGCTCTTGGAAGATCTCTGATTCGGTGTCTCGTTGATATTGATTGATTCTCAATGCTGTAGAGGTTCCCTGGCGCCTCTCCGACAGAGTCTCTAGCAGATCATCTTGAGAATGTCTTCTGGTTGTTTCTGCCCCATATTTATACTACTCTTCAACATTATCTCACTCTTTGTTTCGTCACACTTTTGATTAGCACTCCTGTCTGCCTATCTATATTACTATGTCACTCTTATCATCACTGCACACATTTCTACTAGACCCGTTTCTCCTGGACTTGTCCTAGACTTGTCCTTACAGACTCATCTAGGCTTGTCCTTACAGACTCATAACACTTGGCCTCCTGTATGCTGGGATTAGAAGCATGTACTTCTGTATATGGCTTCTTTCTATTTTGTTTTGTTTTGCTTTTAGACATATAGCTATGGCTGTCCTGTAACTCAGTGTATAAATCAGGCTGGTCTTGAACTCACAGATATCTGCCTACTTCTGCTTCCCAGTTTTGAGATTTAAGGTGTGAGTCACTATATCCAGCTTGTACCTGGCTTCTTACAAGCTTTTTTCCTAATAATATGTAATATTTATTACCTATACCTGTTATTTCATTAGAGACTAAGTTAGATACTGAGGTACCTTGTTGATTTAACTGAGCTGTATTTGAAAAAAGACTCTCTTGTTTAAAAAGTAAGTTTTGAAACTATTGAACTGTAGCTGTGTGACAGGAACCAGGGGCTATAATGGGGACAGTGAATGTAACTAACTTGTCAGACTTCTTAAACATATTTTAAAAACTTCCTCATGTTTGTTGTTTTTGGCCTGCACTCTTTTCTAACCCAACAGTTAAATCCTTGCAACAGAAAGGGCCATATATTTTAACTTTTGAAAGGGTAGGTGGATGGACTGTTTTTTCTCTAGAGTGAGTCATAAGAAAGGGAGCCCTAAAGGGTGGCAGTTCTGCTTTAATGAGCAAAGGAAGTGGTTAAGTCCCTGGGGCCTCTGTAGCCTGAAGAAGAAACTAAAACATGGCCCCAGGAGCATCTAAGATTAAATACTGTTAGCTTTGTTGGGGTGCGTAGTGAGTATGGACCAGTCTCTTTTCTTTACCCCATATTTCACATCCTCACAGGGCTCTCTCTTGTCTAAACGGCCTGGATGGTCTGGCCTTAGTTGTGTCATACTTGATATGTTCCAGACCCAGATTCTTGGGATCTGTGTTTAGGGTGGATTCCCAGGAATCTTGATCTAATAATCTCAGGAAAAGGAGAGAGAGCTCCTAGTTTTCACTATGTTCTAAGGAAAACCAAGTGCAGGAACCTCTTAGCAGTAGCTTTGGCTGATCTGCGCTCAGCAATACCTTTCTTATATCACTCTTGCCAAGGAAAGAGCTGCCGTGGAGAACTTGGTGTTCTCCAGCCTTTTCAGAGGTCACAGGCAGACAGGGCAAAGGGGCAGGACCTTAATTAGCTAGAGACTTCTGGAGAAAAGCCACTTGGCAGTGAGACAGACACTGTCTCCTAGTGACATGCAAATCGTCCCTCCCTTTATAGCTTTTAGGCCCTGAGAGGGTAGTATTGAACAGCAAGACACTTTTGTGCAGTGTAGTCCCGGGGTGATTTTATAAGCCGGAGAAGTAATATGACAGCAGTTTATTTAGACACTCAAGCATGCTTTATTTCATTTCTCTGAACCAAGCATTCTGAGTTGTAGATGAAGAAGAGGTCAAAGCCCCAAAGAAGTACTTAGCTAATTAGTTATAGCTAATTAGGCTGTCCATGTGGGAGAGTGAAGCTGAATAGTTCCATAAAGTTGAATAATTTTTATGCACCAAGTACTGTATTAAGTGTTTAGCTTAGTTTGATTAAAAAGCATTATATGGACTGGAGAGATGGCTCATCAGTTAAGAGCACTTGCTACTTTTTGCAGAGGACTTGAATTTAGTTCCTAACACCCATGTAAAGCAGCTCACAATTACCTGTAATTTCAGTTCAGAGACCCAAAACATTTCTCTGGACTTTGAGGGCAATTGAATTTTCACATGCATATACATAATTGAAAATAAAATAAATATTTTAAGAAAAATTTATTATTTTTATTTTATGTTTATGAGTGTTCTACCTGCATATATGTATGTGTACTGCATACTTGCATCTCCCAGAGAGGCCAGAAGAGGACACTGTTTCTCCTGTGGCTGGAATTGCCATGTTAGTGCTGTAAACTGAACTCTAGTCCTATGCAAGAGCAACAAAGTGTGCTTAATTGTAGAGTTATCTCTACAGTTAATCTTAATGAAATAAATCTTAAATGAATATATATAATCAAAAATTTCATCTTGGGTACAGAGATGGTCCATTGATAAAGCTCTTGCTGCTAATCCTGATAACCACGTGTAGAAGGAGAGAACTCTCGACTTCTGCACATGCACCACAGACACAGAGACACACACAGCTACACAGTCATACACAATGAATACATAAGATGCAAAAGATTAAATTCTCTTTTAATTATACGGAAACTTAGCCTTCAGTGGTTAAATGCCTTTTTTGAGCAGAGCTATGGTGTATTTGTTTAGATCTAAGTCCATTTGATTTTAAAAACTGTCTTCTTCTTCTTCTTCTTCTTCTTCTTCTTCTTCTTCTTCTTCTTCTTCTTCTTCTTCTTCTTCTTCTTCTTCTTCTTTTCTCTCCTCCTCCTCCTCCTGCTCCTCCTCCTCCTCTTCTTCCTCCTTCCTCTTCCTCCTACTCCTCCTTATTTTTCTTCCTCCTCTTCCTCCTTCTTCCTCCTTCCTCCTCCTCCTCCTCTTCTTCCTCCTCCTCCTTCTTTCTTCTTTCTTCTTCTTCTTTTTTTTACAGACAAGGTCTCACTATATAGCCCTAGCTGGCCTGGAACTCTGTGTCGACCAGGCTTGCCTTCAACTCACCAGTTTACCTGCTGTCAACTGAGTGCTAAGAGTAAAGGTATAAACTACCACATCTGACTAGACTATATTCCTTAATAGTTGTTTATTCTAAAGGTCTTGATGAACTCAAGATCTACTTGGGCTAGATAACAAGTTCCTGGCCAGCAAAGACTACATAGTGAGACACAGTCTTTTAGTTTTTTTTATCGATTTTTATTGAGCTCTACATTTTTCTCTGCTCTCCTCCCTGCATCTCCCCTCCCCTTCAACTCTCTCCCAAGATCTCCGTGCTCCCAATTTACTCAGGAGATTGTCTTTTTCTACTTTCCATGTAGATTAGATCCATGTATGTCTCTCTTAGAGTCCTCATTGTTGTCTAGGTTCTCTGGGATTTTGATTTGTGAGCTGGTTTTCTTTACTTTATGTTGAAAAACCACTTATGAGTGAGTATATGTGATAATTGTCTTTCTGGTCTGGGTTACATCACTCAAAATGATGTTTTCTAGCTCTATCCATTTTCCTGAAAATTTCAAGATGATATTTTCTCTGCTGTGAAGTACTCCATTGTGTAAATGTACCACATTTTCCTTATCCGTGTTTCGGTCAAGGGGCATTTAGGTTGTTTCCAGGTTTTGGCTATGACAAGCAATGCTGCTATGAATATAGTTGAGCACATGTCCTTGTGGCACGGTTGAACATCCTTTGGAAATATACCCAAAAGTAGTATTGTTAGGTCTTGAGGAAGATTGTTTCCTAATTTTCTGAGAAAGTGCCACACTGACATCCAAAGGGGCTGTACCAGCTTGCACTCCCACCAGCAGCAATGCAGGAGTGTTCCCTTTACCTCTTAACCTTTCCAGCATAAGTTGTCATTAGTGTTTTTAATCTTGGCCATTCTTACAGGTGTAAGATGGAATCTCAGAGTTGTTTTGATTTGCATTTCTCTGATGACTAAGGATGCTGAACATTTCCTTAAGTGTCTTTCAGCCATTTTAGATTCCTCTGTTTAGGTCTGTACTTCATTTTTTTTTATTGAATTATTTGTTCTTTTGGTGTCCAATTTTTTGAGTTCTTTGTATATTTTGGAGATCAGACCTCTGTTTGATGTGGGGTTGGTGAAGATCTTTTTTGACTCTGTAGGCTGTCGTTTTGTCTTGTTGACCCGAGACACAATCTTTAAGGTATAAATTACTAAATCTTATACTGTGTCCTTGTATCTAGTGCTGCATCTGTGGTTTAGTTAAGACCTTTTAGAATGTAGTCTGAAATAAAGCAGACTTAGGGTTAAAGATGCTAAGAGGGCAAGCAAGATGGTTCAGTGGGTAATGTCACTTGCCACCAAGTCTATTTAATATTTATTATTTATTAAATATTATTTTATTAATATTTATGCCAACCTGTGAGGTAGATATTTTTATTTTCTTGTTTTATAAACAAGGTCCTATAAATTTAAATACAACACGTATGGCTCATAAGTAGTGGGGTTGGGATTTAAGCTCAGGTGATATGCTTTCAGAATCTTTGCCCTCATAGAGTTCTATTTAGTATATCAACTTTCTGTAAATAGTATGGTTCAAACAAGTTTCCCAAGGCAAGAAGATTAGCCACAGGCTGTTGTAGTAACCAACCTAGTTGCTTCTGAAGGTGTATAAAGGTCATTAGTTACTTCATAAATTCCTTCCTGAGATGGGCTTGGCAGCTGCCATTCTTCCCTGTGGTCTTAGCCCTTTTTGGAAATCATTTTCCAAAGAACATCCTTGAAAAATTTTTCTTATATTTATTATATATATTGTGTGCCCTCTTTTGGCCGTGTGGAGGTCAAAGGACAACTTGCTGGAATTGGTTTTATCTTTCTTCTACCATCGGTCAGCAGTGTAGCAGGTGCCCTATTCTGCTGAGCCATTTCTCTGGCCCCTCTTTTTTTCTATTTTCTTCCCTTTTCTTTTCTTCCCTTCCCTTCTCTTCTTTTTCTTCTCTTTTTCCTTCATTCCTTTTTCTTTTTTTTTTTAAGCAGGATTTTTACTATAGCTTAAGCTGGCTTTCTACCCGAGCCTCTAAGTGGTAAGTTACCAGCCCAACAATAATTTTGATGCTCTTCTCTCTACTGCATAGCTTGTTCCAGGCAGAGGGAAAACTGGAGTCAAGTTTGGAATAACTTCTTTAGGGTCAGAGTCTAAGCAGCATCTGGAAGCATTTGCAAGAGGGAAACTTGAACCTATTAAGAGTTCCTGTTGCCTAGAGTTTGGGGTCCTGTTATAGGGGTTGGAGGGTATCTTTAGGATTTTAGTTGGCCTGCTCTTCTTCAGATTCTCAGTGAGAGGCCAGGGTACAGAACTGAGAATGACCTACTCCCTCTCTGTGATCAAGCACAGATTGCTCAAGGTGTAAGCAGGTAAGCTTATGTGGTCACTCAGTGCTGTAATTGAGGAACATAGAAAATGCACCGGGGGAGAAAGAAAGGAAGAAGGGTCTAAATGTTCATAGCAAGAGAGATTCAGAAAGGGAATGAAAGCCGTTGAAGCTAGATCTTCAAAGACAAGAAGTATATTAGCAGAGAGGTACCAGAAAAGGCATTCTGAACAGAGTCAGCCTAGAAAAGCAGGGAATCTTCAGGAACAATGGGTTGTTCTTTGAACTAGAGAGTTGGGGTGTTAGAGGGACGTAATAGTAGATGAAACTGGATGTGTGGGGAGGCCCAGGTCCTGAATACCTTGTATTTCATGACAAAGCTTAAATACTATTGGAGTTGAACTTTACTGTGGGTATCTGAGATAGAGAGTGACATCAGAAGCTCAGCATGGAAATGTTAGAGGCTGGAGCAGGGTTTGGATACTCACACCCATAATTTCTGTACTTGGGAGATGGAAGCACAAAGATCAGGATTTCAAGGTCCGTTTTGGCTGCATATTTCCAGACCAGTCCTGGCTACATTAGATTACCTCTTTAAAAAAAAAAAAGCCCTAGTACAGGGAAGCTAGCCAGAAAACTGTCGTGATGATTGACTTCAATTGTGTGTGATAGAAGGGTAAAGCATGTGATGTTGGGTGACTGGCTATTGTTATGTTTTCAATACATGAAATATGAGAGGGAGGGAAAGAGGGGTATTTATCTATAGGAGAACAACTGCTGCTTTAGGGAGATGAGGTTTGAAGCTAGAGAGAGAGAGAGAGAGAGAGAGAGAGAGAGAGAGAGAGAGAGAGAGAGAAATACATGGATGAGAATGATGGCATACAAGTGATAGTGGAAACCATAAAAGGAGAATGAGATCTTCTGAGTAAAGTTCATAAAATAAGGGCAGAGTTGAGGATAGAGCCGTAGGAACTCTGATGCATACAGACAGAAGTTAGACAGTCTGAGGAGGAGCAGTCATAGAGATAAAATTCATTCCAGGAAGCCAGGAATGTAGAGTTTCTAACACAGGGGAAAGTGTCAGTTGTGGCAGAGAGCAAGTTGGGTGAGCCCTGAAATGAAGCTACTGAGTCATCGGTGACCTCAGTGATAACAGCTTCCGTGGAGGGGTGGGGACGGAAGCTAGACTGCTGTGACTGAGGACACAGAGGCAACAAAAGACTTCTCATTTGAGAAATACAGTGGTATGGGGAGGGGAGGAATAGCATAATGTTTTTAAGAGGGTGCAGGATTTAACGATTTATTTCTTCAACGTTGGAGGAAGTGTAGAGAACTGAGCTGACGAAAGGTTGAAGAGTAGAGAAATAGTAATTGTAGCCAGTGAAGGTGCTGCAGCTCTCAGAATGAACCATTTGTTGTGGAAGCTCTGGACTTTCCTGCCTGGAAACCTGCAGCCACTAGGAGTGGAGTAGACAGGCAGAACTTTGTTTAACAATAAGTATGTATAACACCATTTATTGGCTAACTTCTGCATGACAGATATTTTTTGTAGGTTCTAATGTTCTCCACAGCTCCCCAAAGTAAGTATTTTTTACTGTTTGTGAGATATAGAAATAGGTTTAAAAAACACACTTGTTAATCGTGGAGCCAAACTTTCAGCTGGGTCTTTGGATCTTCAAGATGGGCTCCTGCTTCACACTGTTATTTTTTCTACTAGAGGCTGAGTGTTTTGACTCTAGAGTACCCTTGCAGGGGGCAGAGATGGATGGTCCAGAGGGACAAAGATAGAATTTGGAACTGGTGCTTGCCTAGAGGGGATATGACCTCATTTGTGGCATTAAGGAGGAAGGTATTCATCTGCTTTTTTTTCTTTTTTTTAAATTTAGCTTGTAGTCCTGGTGGCTGTAGGCTTTAATATGCATGTGCATCTATATATATGACGTATGTTCAAATGAGTACAGCTGTCTGAAGAGACGAGAAGAATATATTGGATTCCTTGGAGCTGGAGTATGAGCTACCTGACATAGGTGCTGGGAAACTGGATGTAGATCCTCTACAAGAGCAGTACAAGTTCCTAACCACTGAGCCATCTGTCTAGCTGTTTTCCTTTTACCAGGGCCTTAGAGGTACTGAAAGTTCATTTTGTAGATTGTTTACAGAGAAAAAACAAGATAAATCACTCCTTAGTGGGAGTGGTTCACTGTAGTATCTTATTGTTGTATGATGTTGGAGAGTTTCTGTAGTGGGGCTTAATCTTTTGACAAACTACTTATGAAGAGTTACCAAACAGTAGAATGATATTCTCTTGGCACAGGACGTATGGTAAGTGCACTGATAAGTATTTTTATGTGAATTGGTCAATTAGGTAAGTAGAAAGGACAAAGCACTAAGAATCCGAAGACAGTTCTATCCAGTCTGTGTGATAGCTAGTTCACCTTAGGGAAATCCCTTCTGCAGTTCTCTGTTAGTCACCAAGTTGTTGCTGTGCTAAGACACCATGACCTACAGTAGCTTAGAGGAAAGTTTATTTTGGTTTACAGTTCCAGAGGGCTAGGTGTCTGTAATGGTGAGGAAAGGATGGTGGCAAGAGCAGGAAGCTGAGAGATTACATGTTGACCACACAGGAAGCAAAAAGTGTAACCAGGAAGTAGGTGAGGGACAGTGCGTCTTAAATATACACCTACCACACTATGTAGTTCTAAAATATTTCCTTTGGGCTGAGGGTGTAGTTCAGTGCTGGAGCGCTTGCTTAGCACGTGCAAGGCTGTGGCTTAGATCCAGCACTGGAAAGAAAAGCAGAAAACAAAATCGAATAATAACAAAATTCAATAAAACTAAAGTACTTCCATTACTCCAAAGAAATACCTTTTTATTTTTTGAGCTGTTTTTCCCATTTTCCCCTCCCTGTGATAACTATCAGTATCTATTGGGAATGTTTCAAACTAGTGGGATTTTATGGTCTATAACTCATTGTGACTACCTTCTTTAGTTTAGTAGAATAACTTGGAAGTTTACTGTCTTGGTTAGTTTTTATTGTCAACTTGTTATTGCCTGAGTCACGTAGGAATAGGGAACCTAAGTTGAAGAATTTCCTCTATCAGATTAGCCTGTGGGGGCATTTTCTCCACTGCTAATTGTTATAGAAGGGTCCAGTCTACTGTGGGCAGTACCCTACCTAGGCTGTCTTAAAAAACTAGCTGAGCATACAAAAGGGAACGAGTCAGTACTGGGATTAAAGGCATGCACCACCATTTGATTGCATACTTATAAATGATTCAAATGGCAAACTTTCTTTTAATACACACCCTTTAAAAAAACTAAAATAAAATTGTTGTATGTGTGTGTGTGTGGAGCCCGGAGGACAGCCCTGTGGTGGTGTCTCTCTCCTGCCACTGTGGGATGGGGATAGAAGTCAGGCTGTCAGGTTTACATGGCAAATACTTCCAAGTGGGTTAGGTGTGGACGTGGATGTCCTACAGCACCGTGGAGGCCAGAGGATAACTTTTGGGAGTTGGTTTTTCCTTCTATCTGTTGAAGCTGCTGTGCTTTGTACTCCAGGCTCATTGGTCCACCTAGGAATGTTGGGAGCCCCGAGGAGCTGGAGCTGCACAGTCTGCCTAGCTTTTTATAGAGGTTTAAGATCAGTTTTCATTTGTCAGGTTTATTAGCAAGTAATTTTACTATTTTTACTGTTGTTTTAAAGATAGGATCTCATGTAGACCAGACTGGCCTCATTTTTTTTTTTTTTTTTTTTTTTTCCGAGACAGGGTTTCTCTGTAGCTTTGAAGCCTGTCCTGGAACTAGCTCTTGTAGACCAGGCTGGCCTTGAACTCACAAAGATCCACCTGCCTCTGCCTCCTGAGTGCTGGGATTAAAGGTGCCGCCCGGCTGGCCTCAGATTTTATGTAACAAAAAAAGGTCACTTTGAACTCTTAATTCTCCTTTTTTTAATCTCTCAAGTCTGGATCACAGATATGTATTGCCATGTTTACATTGATCCATTTTAAAAAAGTTGTGTTTAAATTTTGTTATGTTGATAATTTTGGTAAAATATGTAAAACATAAAGTTTGCCACCTTAAACATTTGTAATTGTACAATCAGACCAGATATGGTGGCATACCTCTTCAATCCCATTATTTGATGAGGTAGAGGTAGGACTAGCAGTTCAAAACAAAACTGCATGGAAGTTCATGCCTGTAATCTTTGTACTCAGGAGGCAGAAGCAAGAAGATTGCCACAAATGTGAGGCCAGTCTTGTTTATGTAGTTAGTTCTAGGCCAGCCTAAGTTGGGAGACCTGTATCAAAACCAAACCAAATCAAACAAACAAATAAAAAGAGTATACAATTCATTGGTAATACTTAGCACATTTGTAATCCTAGTACTAATCCTAACCAGTGCTACAGTGGACTTACTTTTACATAGCCTTGTTGGAATATCTGTTTTCTATTTTGAGTGGGAGTAGAACTGGGAGGTAATGTGATAATTCTATAAAGTTTTTGAGGAACTAACTTTTTTTTGGTTTTTATTTTTTTTCCTCCAATGATGGGTATTGAACTCAAAGCCTTGTACATGCTAGACAAGTGCTGTATGAACCAAGTGACATATGTAGGCCTCAAACTGGTTTCCCTATGGTGGTTGCACCATCTGCCGCCTCATAGTCAGTATATAAGGGTTCCAGATTTTTTGAGAACATTCCAGATTCTTTGCCAAACTTGTTTTTCTTTCTGTTTGCTTCTAATTGCTTTTAATTTCTGTTTTGTTTTTTATTGGTAGGTATTCTTGTGTGTATGAAGTGGTATCTCAGTGTGACTTGATTTGTACTTCCCTAGTTACTCTCGAAGCTGATTATCTTCCTACATGTTTATTGGCAACTTTTATGTCTCCTTTGAGGAAATGTATTGAAGTTATTTATTTAAAATTAGGTTATTTGTATTTTTGTTGATTTTATAAATTTCTTTACATTGGATACTAAACTGTTATAATTGTTGTTTACAATCATAATACTCTTTCCAAAAGGCTGACATTTTGCCTTCTTCATAACATCCTTTGGTGCGCGGTGCTTTCAGTTTACTTATGTGTCTGTCTGTTTGTTTGTTTCAGGCTGGAGATTGAACTGAAGGCCTTGCACATATAAGGCAAGGGCTCTACCACTGAGCCATATCCCAGACCGTAGATTCTATGGATTCTAAGTCATTCTACTGCTTGTGGCTTTTGGTTTCTTATCTAAGAATGTCAAAACCAATGTCATAAGCATTTATTGTTTTAGCTTTTATATTTAGGTTATTGATCCATTTTGAGTTATTAATTTTTTGTTTTGTTTTTTTGAGATAGGGTCTCATTATGTAGTTTTGGTGGGCCTAGAACTAGGTATGTAGATCAGGCTCATCTGGAACTCACAAAATCTGTCTGCCTTCACCTTCTCTGAGTGCTGGAATTAAAGGCATGCACAACTATGTCTGGCTTTGAATTAAATTTTGAAAATAGTGTTGAGCCTTGTATATCTTTAAATTTAAACCATTAAAAGTTTGCTGTTGGAGTTTCTGCAGTTGCTAATGATTCTGAGATTTAAGATCTCAGCAGATATCAAAGGGTGGTTTGGTTGCTTTTGGCTGCTGTGTAGCTCTTTACCATGATATGCTTCTCAGAAGACATTTTTACTTCCTTAGATTTTGCCCGCTGATGTGTATTTGATATGTTTGGGGCTACTGTGAGAATAAGGTCCCGATTGAGGGCTGCCAGTCAGTGGAATGATGACACATCTTCTGTATATGTAGTGGCAGGCTTGTCAGCATCTCAGCCTGTGAAGAAAAGGAGCAGGATGAGATGAAACAAATGAAACAAAGCAGAGCTGCAAGGGCTCAGGGGAACAGGGTGCTAAGGTCTGTTGAGCCCAGCCAGTTTCTAGCTCTGCATTTGGTTTGTTGAGAACTGTGCAAAGTAGTAGTAAGTGTGAAAAGGTAGAGTTTATAGACCAGATCTGAATGTCTGCATGTACAAAACATCACAGCTGAGCTGGGCATGGTGGCTTACACATGTGAACCCAGCACTCAGGAGGCTGAAGCAGGAGGTCAACTTGGGCTATACAGTCAAACATTGGCTCAAATATAAAACAGATGCTGACCCCAAAGAATTGTTGTGTTTCTGAAGATCATGTGGAGTTGTCAAGGGGAAACAATAAAATATATAAAATTTATACATTTGTATAAAAGATATACAAATGAAAATATCTGGCAATGTAATTGTAAATCAAGAAAATTAAATTTTGCTGGGCTTGGTGGTGCATACCGTTTTGTTTATTTGTTTGTGTTTTGAGACAGGGTTTCTCTGTGTAATAGCCCTGACTGCCCTGTAACTCACTTTGTAGACCAGGCTGGTCTCAACCTCTTAGAGATCCTCCTGCCTCTGACTCCCAAGTGTTGGGATTAAAGGTGTGTGCCACCATGCCCAGCTAGTGACGTTTGAATGAGCTACGTGATAACAAAATCTTTTCAGCCCTAGTCAAACCCACAGATAACTTTATCCCTAAAATAAACAATCAAATACATAAGTAAGCCTTATCAAAGACTTGAACCCCAACCATTTGGTTAAGCTACTTTGATTCACAAAATATGTGTGCGATGATGGTTAATATTTTTAGTTCTGCTTCTTTTTTTTTTCTTCTAACTACAGTTTATTCAGGAACCTTGAACAACCTTCTGAAGTTCTGCTTCTTTTTTTTATTATGTATACAGTGTTCTACCTGCATGTATGCCTGCAGGCCAGAAGAGGGCACTAGATCTCATTATAGATGGTTGTGTGTCATCATGTGGTTGTGGGAATTGAACTCAGGACCTCTGGAAGAATAGCTAGTGCTCTTAACCTCTGAGCCATCTCTCCAGCTCATGGTTAATGTTTTTAAACAACAAAATTCTAGGGGTAAGTTGACATAATTTTCAACATCTAATCTTTCACTCTGGCCTAGTTTGCTTTCTATTGCTATGATATATCTCTATGACCAAGGCAGTTTATAGAAGGAAGGATTTTTTGGCTTTATGGTCCCAGAGGGACTAGAGTACATCATGTCAAGAAGGCATAGAGGCAAGCAGCAGACATGGTGGCAGGAAACTGACAGATCACATGTCAACTGTAAGCTCTAGACAGAGAGAGCAAACTAGAAGTAGAACAAGGCTTTGGACTTACAAAGCCCTTCCCTAATGACACCACTCCTCCAGGAAGGCTGCATCTCCTAAACTTCCCCCAACAGTGTTACAAACTGGTAGTCAAATGATCAATTTTCTGAGCCTATGGGGGATGCTTCTCTTTCAAAACAGCACACCTTCTTTGTTGTGGAATAGAATATTTGTTTAACTATGTAAAGATATGTTACATTTGTTTGTGTTGTAGAATAATTTTTAACTTTGTGAAGATGTGTTGCTGTTTTACTTTGTCTTCCTAAGGCACCTGATCGGCCTAATAAGAAGCTGGACAGCCAATAACTAGGCAGAGGAGGGATAGATGGGGCTGGCAGGCCAAGAGAAAAGGGGAGACAGCAAGCTATCTGGGGCCAGCCAGCGGGGGGGACAGCTAACCAGACATAAGATAAAGCAGGAAAACAGGATGGACAGTACATAGATGTGGTAAATGAGCCTTGGGATGGGACAGCACATAGATGAATAGAAATGGATTAGTTTAAGTTAAAACAAAACTAGCTAGAAAAAAACCTAAGCTAAGACTAAGCATTTATAATTAATAATAAATCTCTGTGTCGTGATTTGGGTGTGTCAGACCAAGACAACGTGCTACATTTGGTGCACAATGTAGGGCGCCAAATGTTTTAACTTCAGCACTGTGGCTGCACCTTAATCTACTGCTGTCTCAGTCAGCAGCTGCAACTTTGCAGTTACTGACCTGTTTCTTTAGCAGTGGCTTGGTGAGAATTCTGTTCTAATAGGCACCGGCCCTTTCACTGCCACTAAAGGTAGCTTTAACTATATCTTTATCATTCTAATTTTTAATAAGACTTGATATTCAAAGACTGGGGTGAAAACTTGCAAGCTCAGAGAGGCTGAGTAGCAACTACTTTAGTTTTTCTCCTTGTTGCTATTCATGGAAGACCTGTGCTTCCACTTTACCAAACCAGAAAAAGTTGTGCCACTCCAAACTCCACCCTACTACTTCCTGTGACCATCTCTCCCAGATGTTCTCGAGGCTCTATGGTTACTTTCTGTCAACTAGTTACTAACTCAGCCTCCTGACCCAAGGTTAATTTTATTTAATTAATGCAAATGCAAACTTGGGGTTCACAGTGTGATCGGATATCTCCCAGCAACCTCTTTCTTTTACTCTTTTCTCTGTCTCTCTATGTGTTTCTTTCTTCCTCCCTCCTCCCTCTCTCCCTCACCCCCCCTTTTTTTTGAGGCATGGTCTCTCTATGTCAATGACTGTGGGTCACGACCCCTTTGGGAGTTAAATGATGTTTTCACAGGGGTTGCCTAAGACAATCAGAAAACACAGTTGTTTACATTATGATTGATAGCAGTAGCAAAATCACAGTTATGAAGAAGCAATGACAATAATTTTATGGTTGGGGGAGGTCACCACAACATGAGGAACTGTGTTAAAGGATCGCAGCATTAGGAAGATTGAGAACCATTGCTCTATGTAGTCATGGCTATCATGAAGCTTACTATGTAGACCAGGCTGACCTTGAACTCACAAAATCTTCTTGCCTGTGCTGGGATTAAGACATGTGCCAACATGCCAGGCCTTTATTTTTCTTTTTAGCCATGCGTTAAGTACATGGTACTGTCAAATTGTGTTTTTTTTTCTCCCCCTGAGACAAGGTTTCTCTATATAGCAGTCCTGACTGTCTTAGAACCCACTCTTTAGACCAGGCTGGCCTCAAACTCCACCTGTCCTTGAGATCTACCTGCCTCTGCCTTCTGAGTGCTAGGATTAAAGGTGTGCACCATCACCATCTGGCTTTTTGGTATGTCTTTAATGAGTAATAGTAGAGCAGCGTGCACATACATACATACAGACACATATGTGTACATGAAAATGCCTATAGGAATAAAGTGTATATATCAATGTCTGAATTTTTTTGTATGTATGCAGCATTGTGAGATCGTAATTAGGGCCTTATGCACGCTAAGCAAGTGGCTTACTAACTTATATCCTTTGTTTGTTTGTTTTAGTTCTTGTTTAATTCTTTGGTGTTTTCTGTGGGATTATTGATCTTTTATTGAGTTTTTGTTCTTTATGTATTTTGGATATAAGAGCCTTTTTTGTGTGGTGCTGAGGTATTGGGGCTTCACGTATACTAGGCAAGTGTTCTTCTGTGGTGCATCCCTTTAGCCCTTGGATATAAGTTTTTTGTTTGTTTTGAGTCATGATTTCTAGGTGGTCATTGATGTAGCTAAGGGTAATGTGGCACTGGGGATGGAACCCAGGGCTTCATGCATGCCAGACAAATACTCTGCCACCTGAGCTAAATTCTCAACTGTGTTTCTGTGGAGACAATCTCACCCGTAGCCCTGGTGGCTTTGAACTAGTGATCCTCCCACCTCTGCTTCCTGAATACAGATATTTGCTGATAATGTACAACAAGTCCTTTGTTGTTCATGTATTTTGTGAATATTTCTCATTTTATTAACTGTTCCTTTATAGTTGGCCCTTTTCTGCATCTTGTTAAAAAACAAAACAAGAGTTTGTATTCTCTAAGATCATAAAAATATTCTCCAAACTTTTTATTTATAAGTTTTATTAGACCTGGAGTTTGGGAAGTGAACATATTTAATCCTAGCACTCAGGAGACAGAGGCAGATGGAGAAGCATCTCTGCGAGTTCAAAGCCAGCTTGGTTGCACATCATCAAGTTCTGGGTCAGGCAAGACCCTTCCTACAAAACATTTTTGTTAGTGTTGAGCCTGTCAATGCAGGTCTATAATTCCAGCTACTCAGAAAGATCATCAATTTCAGGCTAGCCTGGACCTCTTAGTGAATTATCTCTGTCCAGTGCTTCTTGCCTAGCATGCGTGAGGCCCCAGTGTTCACCTCTAGTCATAAGACAAAACTCAGACCCACCAATTTCAGTGAGGTCTTGGAGCACTTAGCATTTCTAGGTCCAGTCTCTTTGCTGTAGCAGCTTGCTTATGTGAATGATTTAGGAAAGAATTTTGTGTTTAGGGATATTTTAAAAATATTACTCAGGACTCTTTTTAAAAATAATTTATTTTTGTTTTCTTGTGCATTGGTATTTTGCTTGCATGTATGTCTGTGTGAGGATGTTGGATCCCTAGGAACTAGAGTTACAGACAGTTGTGAGCTGCCATGTGGGTACTCATTGAACCTGGGTCTTCAGGAAGAGCAGCCAGTGCTCTTAACCGCTGAACCATCTCTCCAGTTCAGACTCTTTATTTATTGTAGTTCTAGTAGGTTGCTATAAAGTGGTTACAACTAAGTAGTTGCTCCATAAAATCTTAACTTTTTATTATTTAAAAATAAAGTCTCATTTTAATGAAAGAAACCTTATTTCATAGAGTTTTTTTTATTATTTTCTTTTTTTGGTTGTTATTGTAGAGAATGGAGATTTCTTTTCGCTCTTTCTTCTCCCTCTTCTCCCCCTTCCTCCATTCCTCCCTTCCTCCCTTTCTTCCTCTTTTTCTGTCGTTCTCTCTTTTGAGATAGGATGACCTTGAATTTGCTGCAGTCCTCTTGCCTTTCTGTCTGAGTGCTGGATGGCAGCTGTGTGCTGAGCCTGTAGAACAGGCTGCTTCTTCCCTGTTTGTCACCTAGGAATCTTTAAAAGGCAGTTCATTTTACTAGTGCAATGTAGTGAATGACCTTAAGAAGAAGAAGAAAAACAACAACAACAACAGTTTTTTTTTTTTTTGAGACAGGATCTCACTGTGTAGCCTTGGCTGGCCTGGGACTTATTATGTAGAAAAGTTTGGCCTCAGACTCGCAAGGACCTTGCTGTCTCTACTGGGGTTATGAGTCTGTGCTACCACACCTGGCAGAAAAGAAATCCTTGTAGAAAATCTTTTATGATTCATAATTTCTAATAGTTTTTTCAAATGATATTATTTATATCTTAACAATAGTTGTTGATGATTATAATTTTTGTAAGAATTGTTTTTTATGTACTGTTTGAATTCCCTTTTAAACTGTGACAAGAAAGAGTTGTCATACCAGTGGTAATTGTCTTTGTTTTTTACTGTTAAAGCATGAAATATGTCATTTTAAGACTGTTTGGAATAATTCTAGGCTTTAGACATCACAGAAAAATTAGAAATTTTTATGTTCACTTATAATTTTTATTTGTTCATTCTTTTTTTTTTTTTGAGACTGGCCTTGAACTCATAGTCTTCCTGCCTTAGTCTCCCAAATGGGTTACAGATGTGTGCTGCTACTCTTGATTTATTTTAATGCATGAATTTTAGGTTTTAAAACTTTATTTTTATTTAGGGCACTGAAGAGATAGTTCAGTGGTTAAGAGCACTTACTTCCCTTCCAGAGGACCTGAGTTTAGTTCCCAGAACCCACGTCAGGCAGCGCTCTCTCTCTCTCTCTCATTCTTTCTCTCTCTCACACACATATACACTAAAATATCTTTAAAATTTATTTTTATTCCCAATACGGGGTTTGATTGTTTTGTCTAGTCTGGCCGTGAATTTCCTTCCTCAGCCTCTCCAGTAGCCTGGGCTACAATTGTACTACAGACTACCAATACTACTATTGCTAGTCTGGCTTTTAGTTGTGTTTTTAATCATGATGGATTCATTTCACCATTATGTAATACAAGGATTAGCAAGTTACATCTTTTTTATATTATATTAGATAATATAATTATCTAATATAATTATAATTATATTTATATATAAGATATACATTATATTGGCTTATATATAATATATAAGATAATATATTATATTAGCTATATTAGAACACAGTGACACTCATTTGTTTACATATTCTCTGTGGCTACTTTTGCAGTATAAGAGTAATTAATTACAGCAGAGAATTTATAATATACAAGCCTTTTTTTTTGCTTTATTTTTGTTTTCTGAGACAGGGTTTCTTTGTGTAGCCCTGGATATTCTAGAACTAGCTTTATAGACCTGGTTGGCCTCGAACTTACATATACCCACCTGGGTCTCCTTCCTAAGGGCTGGGATTAAAGGTGTGCAGCACTACAGAGCCGCACAAGCTTAAAATATTAACTATCTGACCCTTCATACAAAATATTTACTGACTTCTGATTCAGTATGTCTAAGCATAGTAAAGATTTTGTTCATATTTAAGTAATCTTTTGATGAATTTGATTTTTCTTTTTGTTCAACTTACTGTTTGGAACAATTGGATTGCTTTTACCCTGTAATATTGCTTAAATTAGGAATAAAAGTATCACCTCTGTCATTTTCTTGTTTATTTTTGTTTTTAGTTTTAATATTGTCTTTAATTCTTGTTGGACTATCTCTTTTACTTATTTGTGAGTATTCTATAATAGCATTTATAATAAGGATAAGTTTAGTTGAATAAGAATAGAAACAGTAGTTCATAATTCATCAGTCAGCTGTCTATTGCTTACCGCGTGCTTTAGTATCCGGAAAGCAATGAGTAGCTGCAGACATTGGTATTTACTTCTGTCTTCCACATTGTGGAGTTCTCATTCTAATCGGACTTGTTGGAAATGTCATACAGACCCATAGTGGATACCATTATCAGCTTGTACATAATGTAATGTTGGCAATAATATCATTTTCTAACTTTAAGATTTAAGAAAAAACATAAAATAAGAGTTACTTTTCACCGGGTAGTAGTGGCATACGCCTTTAATCCCAGCACTTGGGAGGCAGAGGCAGGTGGATCTGTGTGAGTTCGAGGTCAGCCTGATCTACAAGAGCTAGTTCCAGGACAGGCCCTAAAACTACAATGAAACCCTGTCTCGAAACCCCCCCTCCAAAAAAAAAAACCAACCCCAAAAAGAGTTAATTTTCCCCTAATAGTGAGGTATTGTGGGGAATCATGGTGCTTGGGAGGTTGGGCAAAAGGATTGTGAATTTCAGGCCAGCCTTGTTTACATGGTGAGACCTATCTATTTCTCCAAAGCAAAAGAAAACCGCATTCCCCTCTCACCCCCCATCCTTTATTAGGAAGTCTTGTGGAGTCTTACTGGAGGATCAGAGGCAAAGACAATGATGTTCTTAACTGGCTAAGAATAGTGGAGATTGGCGTGGAAACACAGGTGCCCTGATCAGACTAGTTTTACCAGGTTTTAGGCGTTGTTCTTGGCATCTGTCTTTCATTTTCCACTTCTCCAAGTGAGTCTGAGAAACTCTTTTTGAGAAGCATTTATTTATTTATTTATTTTGCTTAACCTAGTCAGAATCGGCTTGTATGTAGAACTTGCAGGCCAAGATGTTCATGTGAGAACCTTGCTGATAGAGCATCCTGATGCATTTGTCTCAAAGAAGGAATGGTCTTGAGGATGCAACTGGAATGTTTGGACTTTGTTGCCTACTCTCCTTCCCCTTTCCCTTTTATCTTTTTCATTTCTTTCTGATTCTCTAAGACAGGGTCTCAGTAGCCCATGTTTACCTGAAACTCAGTATGATCCTGAACCATCATCATCCTGACTCAGCCTCCTAAGAACTGGGATTACAGGCGTGTATCACTATACCTGTCTCCATAGCTCCAAGATTTCTTTATTTCTAGTGCTTACAGTTTTGCCTGACCTATAATTAATATTCAGTAAATATTTATAGAATCAATAAATCATGGGTACTATTAATAAATGTCTGGTTCTGATTTTTGTCAGCTTTATATTAACCAGTCTCGCAACGGATACTGTTTAGCATTAGATATGTTAATATGGACATCATCCATTTAACAGTTAAATTTTAATGGCTTAGAAGCTATTTCTTTAAAACACTCTTGACTTATATTATATACTCTATGGATATTTTACTTTAGCTTTGAGATGAATGAATATATATATATATATACATATATATATATATATAAATGATATTATATACACACATACTTAACAGAGTCTCAAAGGGCTAATAAGAATCTGGATCTCTTGTTTCTGTATTAAGACAGTTTTTAGCATCATTCCTGACATTTTGGAAGTAGGATCTAAACTTTTCCCTGGAGCTTGTTGCTAGAGTGTAGAAAAGACTATACACGCACAGAAAACTGCATGTATGTGTGTGCATACATGTGCTCACAGAACTATGATCAAATTTCTTATCACACGACTTTATAATTCTTGGAGCATTTCCTATGGTTGTCTTGCTTTGTCTTTCCTTATAGCTGTGTTAAGATTGGGAATGGCAGGAAACAGTACATTTCCCCTCCTCCTATCTGTTTTCATTTTAAGGCAGTCAGACTTCTTCAAGGAACTATATGGGAGCTTGCAGTTAGCACCCAGCATTCTGATCTTATGAAATCACTTGCTTGCATTTCCAAGCCTTTGCTGGGTGCTGTGAGATAAAAGTATTTTGAGGCTGGAGTGGTTGGGATTTGGAGAGGGTGAGAAGACTTGTTCTCAGTTTATTACCTGCGTCCCTCGCTCTTGTCTATCTTTTTAGGGGTAGGCTCTCACTGTGAGGCCTAGGCCCATCTAAAACTCTTGATCCAGCCACCACAGCCTCCTAAATCCTGAAAGTTATACTTAGAGACTAGCAGTCTGCTCCTCACATCTTGGAGGAATGAATTTAGATTGGTAGCAGAGGGTAATATGCCTGACATTCTTATCTCATTGTCTTTAGACCTTGACTTCTCTCATAGTTAGGACTGAAATTTTGAGATAGAGGCCTCTGAGCAATTCGATCAAAATGTAGAGATCGCCCAAGGTGGGATGCATGAATCCCCCTGGGAAGGGGAAATAGAAGAGATCTCCTGGGTGGACTGGGGGTTAGTGGGGATGGGAACTTGAGAGATCAGGTTGGGGAGTGAATGGAAGGGGGGAGTACTGAAAATGATGACTGAAAATGGGGGGCAATTTCAGGGCCAGGTAAAAACTTGATAAAGGGAAACTCCCATGAATCTACAAGGATAATCCTAGCTAATACTCCTAGCAATAATGGATACATAACCTGAACTGGCCACCTCCTGTGATCAGATTGGTGACTGTCCCAATTGTCATCAGAGAGCCTTCATCCAATAATTGATGGAAACAGATGCAGAGACGCACAGCCAAACATTAGGCTGAGCTCAGGTGATCCTGCAGAAGAGTGGGAGGAAAGATTGTAGGAGCCAGAGGGATCAAGAACATCACAAGAAAACCCACAGAATCAACTAATGTGGGCTCACAGTCTGAACCAGCCAGCAATCAGGGAGCCTACATGGAACTTACCTAAACCCTCAACATATATGTGACAGTTGTGTAGTTTGGTCTACTTGTGGAACTCATAACAGTGGGATCAGGGGCTGTCCCTAACACTTTGTCTGGCTCTTGAGAACCTATACTGGCTTAACCCTGCCTAGCCTTACAAGGGGAGAAGCTTAGTCCTACTTTAACTTGTTATGCCATGCTTTGTTGATACCCATGGAAAGCCTGCCCCTTTCTGAAGGGAAACAGAAGAGGAGTTGATTGAATGGGGGTGGGAGGAATAGAGGAGAGGGGGGAAGGGAAACTGCAGTTGGGATGCAAAATAAATAAATAGACAAATAAATAAATAAAATTATAGATGATTTGGCCTAGCTTTTTTAGTTTCAGATGTGAAAGCAAGCCAGAGAATAGCAAATTATCTAATATCTCCATGTTTAGTCATGAGTAGGATGGATACCTGAAGTTATTTCTTTGTTTATGTGTATGTTGTATGTGACTATGTACCTTGACCTTGGATGTCTTCCACTATTGATCCCCACTTCATTTTTTAAAAAAAATTATTTTCATTTTATTGCATGTATGTGTGTGTTTGGGTTCCCTGTAACTGGGTTACAGACAGTTTTCAGTTTTGAGCTGCCATGTAGGTGCTGGAAACTGAACCTGGGTCTTCTGGAAGACCAGCCAGTGCTCTTAGCTGCTGAACCATCTCTCTAACCCATTTTTCTTTTTTCCCTTTTTTTCTTTTGTGACAGGTTTCTCTGTGCAACCACTTTGACTGCCCTGGAGCTCACTTTGTAGGCCAGACTGGCCTTGAACTCACAGAGATATGCCTACTTCTGCTTCCTGAGTACTGGGATTAAAGATGTTTTCCACTACTACCCAACTATTTTTATTATTTTTTAATTATGTGTTTGCATTTGTGTCAGATATTCACTCCAGTTTCCAGTAAGGGAGGAGTTGTGAAATCCCTCTGGAACTGGAGTTACAAGCAGTTGTGAGCTGAATTCAGAATTCAGGTCTTCTGCAAGAGTGGTACCTGCTCTTAACTGCTGAGCTGTGTTTCAGGCCTACATCCACTTTGTTTATTTGTTTCATTTAGATAGACTCTCTCACTAGACCTGGAGCTCACCCATCAGCAATACCAGCTGGCCAGTGAACTCCAGGGACCCCCCCACCACCACACACACCTGTCACTCCTTTTTCTTTCTGGTTTATAGGCATTCAGCAATATACCTGGGCTTTTATGTAGGGCCTAGGGATGCGAACTCAGGTCCTCATGCTTGTGCTGCAGGTACTCCACTCACTGAACCCCTGAAGGTATTTATGAGGGCACAGTAAAATTCTTAGATGGTAAGGTGGGGAAGGGTGCGGGATTTATTATTTTGTTTTCTCCTTCAACTGTTGAGAAGAATCAACACCTCTAGATACTTTTTTTTTAAACCTCTTGTTACTTTGACACACTTCATTATTCAGGTGGACACTGGTCTGCACTTTTGTTTTGAAACACAGCCTTACTTGCTTGTCATGAGCTATAGGTTACCAAGTTTACAGATAGTAGTAGTTCCCTGTCTCTCAGGACAGGTAACCAACCAGGCTATTAATAGATCTGAAGTTCTGAGAGAGCCTCAGGCTTCTTGCCCTTGCTTGTTATTTCTGAAGTACTCAGACAGCTGGATGGAGAGTGGAAACAGGGCAGCCTGCCCATCCTCTCCTAGGAGGCAGTTCAGTCTCAAGTATATGTGGCCTCTTGGGTCTCTACATTGCTTTAGGTCAAGTGAAAGTACTTAGTATTTAGGAGGAAATCATACCCTTGTATGTAGGAATGATTTCCTTTCTTCCTTTAAAGTAGATGTGTTGGTCCTCACTTACATGTAATGTGCTTTGTTAGGTGCTTTGCATGCGTTCCCACAGTCTTTCCTACAATCTTTCAGGAAAGATTATATAAGTTTTCAGAAATGAGAAAAAGATTGACTAGGTAACTAAAGTCATATAGCCATCAAGACTTAATCCAGACCTTTTGATTTTATTCTTCTTCACTTAAGAAAGCTTTCATGTTTATAACTTTGTGTAGTAAAATTGGGCTGGCATCGTTTGGACAAATATCCTTGGGGAGACTTGTATTGAATTATCTGTTTCGCTCTAGAAAATGAAATCTATGGGCTACAAAAGTTGCTCACTGGAGGGATGTACAGTAGTAATGTAAGACATTAATGAATTCAAGTTAAATAGTGTCCTATCTTGTAGGTTAATAAAGTATGTTCTGGGTTAGGGGTGAATTTAGTTGGTACAGTGCTTACCTAAAATGTAGGAAGCCCTGGGTTTGATCTCTGCGACTGCATAAACTGGGCATAGTGCTGTGCACTTGTAATCTCAGCACTGTAGGATGTTCAGAAGTTCAGGGTCATCCTCAGCTATATATGGAGTTCACAATCTGGGCCTCCTGAGACCTTCTCTCTGAATAGGTAAATTAATGGATAGGTGGGCAGATATGTAAATGAATAAACCAATCATATTTTTTACCATGGCATATATAGCACTCAGAGGTGAGTGCTTGTTTTGTAAAACCTATTTTATTTCTCTTCCCTGTCAAAGTGTGCTATCCACTAACCATACTGTTATCTTTCATGCATGTGCGTTTATAGATTCTTGAGATTGTTGGCAAATAAGCTATTGCTAGCTTAGAACTCACTTGACAATCCTAAATTTCAGATTATTCCAGAATCATTTTGGATTGAAGCTTGCTCATTTATTCACTTGTTCATACTGGATACTACCTCTATGTCCACTACTGTCTTAGGTCTTGGCAGTCTGTATGATAAATACAATAAACAGATATGGTTCCTGCTCTCCTGGAGTTTACAGTGATGTAGAAAAGTCAGAGAAGAAAACTTTTACAAAAGTAAGATCAGTGTTATTCAATGGAAATAAAAGATTCGACGGGGAGAGCAGGAAACCTACTTTGTTGTTAGGGTGACACACCTGAGGAGGGACACTTAAAACTTGGCTAGACTTATTTGTGTAAATGGAATTAAGAAAGATAATTAATTCTAGATGATAGGAAGAGTATATTCAAAGGCTTAAAGAGTAGGTCTTAAGGGCTAGACATGCCCATACCAGTCTTTGTTTGTGTGTGTCTATGTTTACAAACCATAAAAATCTGTTTACAGCTGCCTTATATCAGATTCTGGGATCATAGAAAACAAAACAATCAGATGTGATTCCTACCTGTCCTGGAGGAGAAACTCTGTTAGGAGTAATGATATCATTTCTTGGTAGCCATGGTGCTAAGGTCACCTTAGATCTTGGGCTCAGATTCCTGGGTTCCATGTGACTGGACTTAACACCCTTAGAGAAACTGCCTGGCCTTGAGTGTTACCCTACCTGTTAGTCACAGAGGACGCGTGTCTCCACTGAAAACTTGCAGCATTTGTCTTTATCCTTGAATTCATTGCCACCAGATTTTTGATTGCTAGGACTCTGCTAGAAAATGCTTAGGAGCTTGCCCTTGCTCCAGATTAGTATTTTGAAATCTCAACCCTAGTATAAGTGGTGGCGCCTTTGACAGATGATTACATTGTGAGGCTTGATCACTTATGAAAGTGACTATTGTACTTTTTTTTTTTTTTGGTTTTTTGAGACATGTTTTTTCTGTAGCTTTGGAACCTGTCCTGGAACTAGCTCTTGTAGACCAGGCTGGCCTCGAACTCACAGAGATCTGCCTGCCTCTGCCTCCCAAGTGCTCGGATTAAAGTGCCACCACCACCTGATAATTATTGCACTTATAAATGAGACCTCAGAGAGCACCCTTGTGCCCTTGCTGTGGGAGGGTACAGTGAAGCCTTCTCCTAACCTGGAAGTGGACCCCACTGGAGACATGCCAGTTCCTTGGGTTTAGACTTCTGGCTTCTAGAACTCTGAGAAGTCAATATTCTTTTTAAACCACGGAGTCTATAGTATTATAGATTATATGGCAATGTAAATAAGACTAAGACAAATTGTAACCAAGAAGTAGGTAATAAATACCTAAAAATGTGAAAGTGACTTTGTAAACTGGTCAATGAAGACAGCTTGGGGTAATTTAGAGGTATATGCCAAAAAACTCTTTATTTTCATTAATAGACATTTAAGGTTTTCCTTTTGAGAATTTAAGAGGGGGAAAGCTGTAGAGAAAGTCTCTGTCTTAGAGGATTTCAAAACAGTCCTCAACAGGATGCTAGTAGAAGTCTGGTTGGTAAAGATGATTTTGATGAGGTCTTAGAAAATCAGAGAAGTGTTGAAAACTGGAGGAAAGGTGATCCTTCTAAAGTAGTAAAGAACTTGGTTTAGTGGTGTTCATGTTGTACTAATCTGTGCAAAGTAGAACTTGCACGTAAAGAAGTGGAACATTTAGCTAATTTCTTAATAATTTTTAATTACCAGTACTGGTTGATTGCTGTGTGTATATTCATGTGTGCACCCACATCCTGGTAAGTATATGGAGATGAGAGGATAACTTCTGAGAGTTGGTTCTCTCCTTCCAATATATAAGTCCTGGGGATTGAATTTAGGGTATTAGACTTGGCAGCAAGTAGCTTTCACTACTGAACCATTTCACTAGCTTTAACTAAGCAAAGTTATTGAAGGTGTAGCTTGATTCCTCCTTCCTGATTATAGTAAAATGTAGAGGAAAGAAATGACTTAAGGATTTTTTAAGCAAAACAGACAATGACAAAGAAAAAACAATAAACTTACAACTTAAAGATTTGAAAAACTCTCAGGATATCCATATAGAGATAGAGTTAGAGATAAGTAGGTAGGTAGGTAGGTGAGAAAGTACAGGTTTGGAAGGGAATCCTAAGGGTGTGTTCTAGTGATGATAAGGAGGTTACTATGGGTGAGTTACAACCTTATTCAGCTATTTCAACAGAAGCCAGACACTGAACTTTAAGACAAAAAAAGAAAGATTCTGTAGGTGATTTATAGATCATTAGGGCTGGGTCCTTGTTTTCAAAAGGGAGGATAATTATTTTGCTTTCAACAGTCATAAGACATCTGTCTAAAGCAATAGGGACAGTGTCATCTAATCCGAAGAGGCAAAACTCAGGTGTGCTTTCACATAGACTGTTGAAATTGAAGTCATCCTTCCTTAGGATATTTTGCTATTGTCTATTTCTTTTAAAGATTTTTTTAATTTATTATGTATACAGTGTTCTGCCTGCATGTATGCCTGTAGGTCAGAAGAGGTCACCAGATCTCACTCTTGATGGTTGTGAGCCACCATGTGATTGCTTGGAACTGAACTCAGAACTGAGAAGAGTGGCCAGTGCTCTTAACCTCTGAGCCATCTCTCCTGCCTGCTATTGCCTATTTTTAAGTTTAGTTTTATGATGCTAAGTATTGTGCTTAGGATCCTGAATATGTTAGATAAGTGCTCTACTACCAAGCCAGACTTCTAGTCCCCATCATTATATTTTTCTTTAAGATTTATTATTTTTAATTATGTGTATGTGTATGAATGTGTGTGTGGGGTATGTGCCTGTGAGGCCTTATATCCTATGGAACTTGAGTTACAGGTGGCTGTGAGACACCCTATATAGGTCTCTGCAAGAGCAGCACATTTTTTTTCAGATTTTGGTTTTGTTTTTCAGACAGGGTCTCACTGTGTAACATTGGCTGCTTATAACTCATTTTGTAGACCAGGCTGATCTTGATCTCAGAAATCTGCCAATTTCTTCCTCCCCAGTGCTAGGATTAAAGGCATACAACATCATGCCTGGCCCACTACACACTTTTAACTGACATTTTTACAGCACTGCCCCAGTGTATTTTGAAACTCATGATTTGTTTAGTTTACCAGGTTCACAGCTTAAAAACACATTGTCTCAGGATGAATTGCACTTTGAGTCTAATCTATATCCGATGGTCAAAATTTAGTTTTAAGACTTTCAAGTTGGTGGAACAAATTAATATAAGAAATGAATATAAAAAACTTTGCTTCTTTTGGGATGTTATGAATTTATTTTGCATCCAGGAAATACATGATTTGAATGGGGGGATGGAGGCAGAATATGACTGAATGTTTGTGTCCCACCCAAACATGTTGAAATCCTAACTCCCCATGTGATAGTGTTAGAGGTGTATCACTTTTAGGTCATTAGCCCTGGGTTCTTATAGATGGAATTTGTGTCCTTAAAAACAAACACTTCATTTAGCTTACCCTTTCTACCAGGGGAGGACACAGTGAGAAGAATCTCTGAACTAGGAAGTGAGACAAGATGCCAACTCTGCTGGTGCCTTGAACTAGCCACTAGAACTATGAGAAATGAATGGTTTTGTTTAAATCATTATGATATTTTTGTTCTAATAGACTGAATGGACAAAGAAGTCTCATCTAGCTACAGATTTGAGCGTGACAGAGATCCAGAGATGGATTGAACTCAGGTGGTCAGGCTAGTAGGGCACGCACTTTACTGTTGAGTCATCATCATGACCCAGTAGAAGCTTTTGGAGCTCAGTATCTTGTATTTGTTAGTGGAGCTGAGTCTTGGACCCATTCTTTGTCTCAAGGAGTGCATCTCTAGTTTTATTTAGGTCTTTTAAAAAGGTTTCAGAAACTTTTTTAGATAGGGTCTTATGTAATAGGGACTGGCCTTAAACTGCAGTTGAGGATGACTTTTTGTTTTCCTGCCTCTATCTCATGAGTGTTGGGGTTACAGGTGTGTGTGCTGCCACTCCCAGCCAGTCAAAATTTAGTTTGTGTGTATGTGTGTACTTGTGTGTGTGTGTGTGTGTGTGTGTGTGTGTGTGTGTATTCATGTGTGCATGTGTATGCATGAGCCTGGAGGTTAGAGGTTGATGACTGATATCTTCCTTAATTTCTCTCCACCTTATTTTTTGAGACAGTTTCACTGAGCCTAAAACTCACTGATTTGGCTAGACACGCTGGCTCTTGAGCCCTACAGATCCTCCTGTCCCTCTGACACCAGCACTGGGATTATAGGTGCAACTGCTCTGCCTGGCTTTTTATGTAGGTTTTGGGGGTCGAACTTCAGTCCTTATACTTACGTGGCAAGCACTTTACCATCTGAGCCAGCTTCCCAACTCTGCCTAGTTTTATGCAGTGCTGATTGTCAGACTCAGGGCTCTGTGTAAGCTAGACAAGCACTTTGCCAACTGAGCTACATCCCTGGCTCCTTTAAGTTTTTTTTTCCCCTGAATTCTGATATAGTTTTTGAGTTGTGCTTATAGGTAGAATTCTCAATGCCTTACTGTCCTAGACTGTGGTGTCTAGGACTCATAATAGTCTGTGTTGTTGTGATTGGGGCCACCCTTCCATAATTATGCAAAAGCATAACATTGTGATTCTGAGAAGAAGTTTTTTTAAATACTGTATCTAATAGATAAGTGGTTTTTTTTGCTGCTTGTTTTGTTTTGTTTGTTTGTTTTTGGAGACAGGGAATCTCCATGTAGCCTTGGCTGTCCTGGGAACTTGCTGTGTAGACCAGAGTTGTCTAGAACTCACGGAGATCCTCCTGCTTCTTCCTCCTGAGTGCTGGAATTAAAGATGAATGCCATCATACCCAGCAGTTTATGTTCTTTGCTCAATATTTTTTTTGTAGCATTTTAAAGTAAATAGTATTTATTACTTACAAGAAAGGAAATGAAGTTCAATGAACTAAGTCAACCCTCACTGGTTTGAGATGAGAGCTTAGAGCTCACTCTTCGGATGTCATGCTTTTCTCCACCCACAGCTGCTCCCTAGTGTAGTTACGGATTTCAGGTTTTCTGTCTCATTGGGTTTCCATGGCTTCTCTGGGTGAGTAATCCAAGGATTCTCATCATGGCTGATGCTTCAGAATGTGTCCTGCTTGAAGAAAATCACCACATCTAAAATTTGTTTATTTAAAATAATTAAAATGTTTTTTGTTTTATGTGTATAAGTATATATGCATTATGTGTGTGTGGTGGCTGTGGAAGTCAGAAGTGGGCTTCAGAAACGCTAGAACTGGAGTTAGGGATAGCTGTGAGCTGTCACGTGAGTGCTGGGAATTGAACCTAGGTCCTCTAGAAGACCAGCCCGTGTGTTTAGCTGCTGAACCATCTCTCTAGTTCCCTAAATTTTTTTTTTTGTGTTTTTGAAGGATGGATACTGGCTAGAAATGAATGAGTGAAAAAGGCATTTGAACTGTCAGTGATAATAAGAGATCTTTTAGCCTTTATAATCTGTATAGCCGTGTTGGTTTTTTGGCTGTTTGTAAACTAGTACTTAATGTCTCTATTTTAGAGACTTAAGGTTCATTCTCTTTCAGTAGAGTACTGGCCTGTTCATCTAGTAGTTCTGAAAGCTGCTGACCTTGTAATGGGTAAGATTTTTTGTCTCCCAGAGTTGTTACGGCTATGAGAGACACATGTATATGTAAGGCTGGGTCAAAGAAGGGTAAGAAGGGTGCTGTGGATTATTGGTTGAAGATGTGTTACATTCGTTTATGCTGTGGAATATCTGTTTAATGATGCAAAGATGTGTTGCATTCTTTTATGTTACATTTGTTTAACTGTGTGAAGCTGTGTTCCTTTGCCTGCCTGAAACACCTGATTGGTTTAGTAAAGAGCTGAATGGTCAATAGCTAGGCAGGAGAGAGAAGTAGGTGGGGTTGCCAGGCAGAGAGAATAAATAGTAGAAGAAAAAAGAGAAGGAGGAATGAGAAAAGGAGATGGAGCGCGGGGTTACTTAGGGTTCTAAATAACACAGAGCTACTACACTTAACATTCTTTGTTCTAACTCTACCAGGCTGCTTACTGTTCTGAGCATAGTGTGTGTGTGTGGTGTTTGTGCATGTGTTTGCTTGCACATGCGGAGGCCAGAGGAAGGTGTACAGTGTCTTCTTTTCTCACTCTCTCCTTATTTCTTTGAGCCAAAGTCTCTCCCTAAACATAGAGCTCTTACCTAGGCTGGCAGCCAGTAAGTACCAGTAATCCTTCTCTCAGACATCCTAGTGCTGGGCTTACAGATTTATGTGAGACACTCCTGATTTTTTACATGGGTGCTAATACTGAATTCAGGTCCTCAAAGTTACACAAGTGCTCTTAACCACTGAGCCAACTTTTTTATTATTATTAATTTATTATATTATTACGTAAAAATTACCAATCCAAATTTCCTCTCCCTCCCTTCCTCTCACTTCTCTCCCTCCTCAATCCTCCCACCCTACCCCCTCCAATCCTAAGAGAGGGCAATGCACCCCGCCCTGTGGAAAGTCCAAGGCCCTTCCTACTACATCTAGGTTGAGCAAGGTTTACATCCAAAGGGAATAGGATCCTAAGAAGCAGGTTGATGCAGTAGAGACAAATCCCAGTGTCACTATCAGTGGCCCCACAGTCTGCCCCAGCTGTCGACCCCCTTCAAAGCTTGGTTGTTTCCATGCTCGTTCACTCCCAGTCCAACTTTCTAACTCATAGGACTTCTTATATCTTGAATCTTTGTACTTTCTATTCCCTCTGACAGTGATGTTTTTCTCTTTTTTTCCCTGTCCTATATGTTCATAATTTTCTTTCAAGACTAAGTTGCGTGTTGTAACAAGAGGGCTGGCTTGTTGGGGTTTCTGTCCCACCCGGTACCCCACAGCTGGCAAGTCTCAAAGAAAATCACACAGAGTCTACATTAGGTTATAAACTGATTGGCCCATTAGCTCAGTCTTCTTATTAACTAATTCTTACATCTTAAGGTAACCCACAATTCTTGTCTGTGTAAGCCATGTGGCTCAGTACCTTTTCCAGCAGGGCAGGTTACATTTTGCTTCTCTGTGGTCTGGGCAGGAATAGAGAGGGAGCTTCCTGCTTCCCAGAATACTCCTGTTCTCTTTGTTCCACTTCTACTTCCTGTCTGATCTCCCCCCTATACTTCCTGCCTGGCCAATCTGCATTTATTTAAAATATGGTTGGCAGAATACAGACAATTCTCCCACACCACTTCCCCCTCTTTAAAAAAAAAAAGAAAATAGCCATAGTCCATTTTTTGGGAATGTGTGCGTAGTATTCCAGACTACTTCCTGCTGGTTGAGGGCACTGATAATCTTATGGGAACCTAAAGAAAATTTAGAGTTATAATCAGGTCCTGACTGGAGTATCCTGTGAGACCTGATCATCTCAGGCAGCATCCTGAATCCTTTCTGGATGTAGAACTCAGACATCTGGGCCGTCTGTTCCTACCAGAGACTTCTCAGGTGGTCTTCCTTGATCAAACTGGATTTTTCTTAACTCAGAATGAATCCACAGCCTCTCATTTTCTGTGGAAACAAAAGCAAAATCTCTTCTCCAAAGTAACATACCTTTTGACTTCAATTCTGAAGCCAAGGTATTTTCAAAATACCTAGCTTGGATTAATTCAGTAACATTTATAAGCAAATATCTTTTAGCAGCTGCTGCTCCTTCCTCAGCATTCAAACAATTCAAAGAGAGCATAATAGCATACAGTATCAAGATTCTCTGTGTATTTTACATCTTTGTGCAGCTTTATTTTAACCTCTATTTCTTTTATTTTTACTTTTACTTTTTGAGACAGGTTCTCTGTATCTCTTTGTCCTGGAATAACTCTGTAGACCAGGCTGTCCTTGAACTCACAGAGATCCATTTGCCTCTGCTTCTCAAGTGCTGGGCTCAAAGGTGTATGCTACCACACCTTGAACTCACAGAGATCTGTCTGTCTCTGCCTCCCAGGCATTGGGATTAAAGGTGTGTGCTACCAAACCTTGAAGTCACAGAGGTCAATCTCTACCTCTGCCCCTTGAAGTCTCAGAGGTCAATTTACCTCTGCCTCCCAAGTGTTGGGATTAAAGGTGTGTACCACCACACCCAGCTACTCTCTTTCTTTCTTTACTTTAAGAACTTTAACTTTTTTTCAAGCCTGCATATATTTTAAACACACTATAAACCATTTAGAGGTTTTTTTTTTCTTTGAATTTCTCTTTACTGTATATCTCTCTTTTTCTAACTACATGAGTCTTTAAGGAGAGGGTTAAAGCCGTGGCTTTGACGGCAGTCCGTTCCTTAGCTTTCCAGCCTCATGGCAGAGATACCGTCTGAGCCATTTTTATCGTTACAACTCTACAGTGTTTCAAGGTCCCTGCCAGCAAGCAAACTGTGGCATTCTGCTCACAGACCACACTCAGTCGGACTACCTGCCTGAAAGAGTCAGAGTTTGTCCTGGCAGGACGGCCCAGAAAGCCGGCATTTAAAAACAGCGCAATGTTTTTCCTGCTACAGCTGCAAACCAAAAAGCATGCGTTCAGCTTTTCAAAAACACCGCTTAAATGTTTCGTGGCAGGACCTCCTAAAAGAGCTGCAGGGTTTTGCAGCTAAAGCTGAGTCAGGAATCCTCTCTTAGATGAGAGTACTTGCTTGCCTCTAGCAAGCAGAGTAGACCCAAGAAATTGCTGCCACCAAGAAAACATGCTTTACTCTATTCTTTCTCAGGCTTTCTGTGGATTCAGTTATCCACGTCTGGGCGCCATTTGTAGAAGGAGTGGCGGGCTGCTTTTCGTCCCGCCTGGCTCCTGGACGCCTGGCTAGCTTTACCCGAAATAATTACACGGGAACTGTATTCTTTTAAACACTGCCTGGCCCGTTATCAGTAGCCCCTTATTGGCTAGCTCTCACATATTGATTCAACCCATTTCTAATAATCTATATGTCACCATGAGGTTGTGGCTTACCGGGAAAGATTCAGCATGTCTGACCTGGCAGCTGGATCCATGGCGTCTGCCTCATTGCCTTCTTCCCAGCATTCTGTTCTGTCTATTCCACCTACCTATGTTCTGACCTATCAGGCCAAGCAATTTATTAATTAACCAATGAAAGCAACAGAAATACAGAAGACCCACCTACATCAGTGTGTCAACTTTTAGTGTTACTACCTTGGGTCTCCTTTTAAAATTGAGGCAGTTACATTTATTTTTGTGCCTTCATATCACTTTATATGACCCTTAGTTATACTGTGATTATTTATGTAGCTGCGTGTCTTTTTCCCCACATCTTGTACATCTTTTATTTTTTTTTAAATTTTAATTGGCAGTATTAGTATGTAACTCAAGATGGCCTTATTCTTGGGGGTTCTCTCAGCCTCTTAAATTCTGGCGTATGATAAGTCAGGGTTCTCTAGAGGAACAGAACTGATAGAATGTGTGTGCATGTGTTGTGTAAATACGGGTTTATTATAGTAGCTTACGGACTGTGATCCAGTTAGTTCAACAATGGCTGTCTCCTGACAGAAAATTCAAGAATCTGATAGTTGTTTAATCTTTGAGGCTGGATATCTCAGCTGGTCTTCAGTATACATTGAAATCCTGAAGAAGTAGCTTCTGATACCAGTGAAGGAATGCCTCAGCTGTATGCCAATGAGAATGAAGGCAAACAGGCAAAATCTTTTACATCCTTTATACAGGCTGCCACAAGAAGGTGTGGCTCAGATATAGAATAGATCTTCTGACCCCAAGTGATCCAGTCAAGAAAAATTTCTCACTAGTGTGCCCATCTAGGTTTTAGTTCATTCTAGATGTAGTCAAGTTGACAGCCAAGGATAGCCATTACATCTGGGATTACACCTATGCACCATGCCCATTCATTTTGAACTTCTTAAGATCAAGAAGCTGAAATTTCTCTGTTTTGTACAAGCTGAGAGTTTGAGGGAGGCCTTACTGGATAATTAAATTCACTACACATCAATGTAATGATGTCCAGACTAGAAATAGACTGTTACATATAATTATTTTATGTACTTCGATAAGCTGACAGATTTCCTTTCTGTAATTCATTGTAGTATTTATCACCAAGGCCTCACAGCTCTTCCACACACTTTGTAGTTTCTGTAGAAAGAGCAGATGTCATTTTTGTCAGCTTTGCTTTGCCTTGTCCTTCACCCTGTGCTGTTCTTCTAAGCCCTTGGGACTGACCCAGGGAATGTGTTGGGAGGAAATGCCAGGGTTGAGCCCGTCTTGGCAACTGGATCTTTTGGTTCACAGGTTTGGCCCTTGGGGACTGTGCAAGGTGAGAAAGTGGAAAGGAACAAATTCCCAGTAATAGCTAGATGGAAACTCCTCCAGAGCATTGCTGCCATCATGTTTGCAGCCGCCACGATGAGACACTCTCCCACCTGGTACGCTGAGATTTCTCAGAGGATTGACCGATCAGAGAGTCTGACACCTTTGGCGTTGTTTTGTTTTTGAAACAAGGTCTCACTCTGGCCAAGGCTAACTTGGAACTTGGAGTCTTCCTGCCTCTCCTTCCCAGAATGCTGGGATTAGAGACATGTGTCAAAACACCAACTTAACACTTGTTTTTCTAGTATCTCAGGTTTTTATTATTTCATGTAATAAACTATGAGATTGTCTTCATTCTGTAGATGGGGACACAGGTTCACAGTGGGCAGGAAATTAGCTCAAGGTCATTTGATTTGTGAAGCTGAGGATAGACACTGGTATTCTATAGACACTGGTATTCTAGCTTTCTGCAAACTGTTTTGAACACTTGACTTTGTTGTCTCTGAAACTAGTTTCTTTTCTTTTTTGCTTATAATTTCTCTGTATGGTTTGGTTGGGCTGGAAAGGGCTTAATCAGGCCATCTTAGAGATGATGTTATGTTGGAGGAGGCTGCTTGTTGGTTTCCGGACGCCTGGCTAGCTTAGTCCCAAAAATAATCACACAGAAACTGTATTGTTTAAATCACTGCTTGGTCCATTAGCTCTAGTTTCTTATTGGCTCTTACATCTTAATTTAATCTCTATTAATCTGTGTATCACCACGAGGTCGTGGCCTACCAGCAAAGTTTCAGCAGGTCTATCTCCAACAGTGACTCCATGGTGTCTCTCTGCTTCCGCCTTCTTCCTCCCATGTTATAGGCCAAACCAGTTCTTTATTCATTAACCAATAAAAGCAACACATAGACAGAAGGACCTCCCACACCAATGTTAATGAATTTAACTGTTCAAATTACACATTAGGTTGGTTGATATCATTAGTGCTATCAATAGTTACTAAATAAATGAATGGCATAGAATCAGAAACTGATTCTGTTTCCTCGGTCAGATTATGCAAAGACCCCTATAGTTTTTCTTTGAGTACCATTGTGATTCGCTGGTCTTTGTTGAACTATTATTTGGGATTCCTTAATCCTGTAGCTGATGGTGAAAAAGACCATCATCTTCCTGAGTGGGCAGGGAAAAAACACTCCACATACTGAGGTTATTTTTGGTTACTTGTTTTCCAGAATCTTCATATCATTGTTGACAAGGGTTATTCATAGATTTCCCTATGTGATTTTTCCTCATTAAGAGAGCCTTTTCCTTAGCCCTAAAATAAATTAGTTGTTATATATGGTTAAGACACAGTTGCTAACAACTTTATCTAGAACATAACTATTCTTTCCTCTTGGTGAATTCAGCCTCATCAATTTGGGGTTGGTGAATCTCTTTAGTCACTGTTTCGTGCTTTAGAGAAGCCGTTCAGGTAATAGTAGAGGTGACCAGAGTTCAGGTGGGAGAGATAAGACACACACACACACACACACACACACACACACGGAATTTGAGGCAATTTTTAAATAAAATTTAAACTTAAATTGTGCAATATAAGTATTTACATGTATAGGATAGGTAATTAGGGACTTAGAAAGTGAAATGGGACAAACATGTTCTTTAGTATTGTGTGCCATTGGCAAACTAATACTATAACTTATTTTTTTTCTTTTTAAGACTTTTATTATATTCTACATGAATATACGTATATGTGCAAGCATGCCTGTGAAAGTCAGAGAACAGCTTTTGGCAATCAGTTCTCTCCTTCTACCTCTCCTTATAGAGGCAGGTTTTCTTCTGTTGTTTCTACTGTGCTGTAGTGTGTATTCCAGGCTGACTGGCCTGCTAGCTTCTGGGAAATTCTCTTGTCTCTGCTGCCTTTCTCCCCATATCAGTGCTGGAATTGCAGATGTTTTGCACCATTTAGCTTTATTCTTTTTTCTTAGCTCTCTGAGAGTTTTGTATAAATGTTTTGCTCATATTTACCTCCCCTCTCCCAACTCTTCCCAGATCCACTGCTGTTTTCTACCAACCCAACTTTGTGTCCATTTAAAAAAAACCTCTTCAAGACCAAGATTAAATATTCTTGGATGTGTGGTCTTCCAATTGACCATGGTTGACTTACCAAGGGCTACACTCGTAGACAAAATGGTTTCTCCATTTCCCAGTTGTTCACAATTGCCGGATGGTCTATGACTAGGAGGAGGATTGTCTAACTTCCATCTCCATGCTGGGATTTAGTATGGCTTAGGCTTTCACAGGTTTTGTGTATCCTGTCACAACTGTTTTGAGTTCATAAGAGCAGCTGTTCTGCTGTGTCCAGAAGACACTATTTCTTTGTAGTCACCCACTGTCTCTGGCTCTTATGCTCTTTTTACTCCTTTTCTGCAGCGATCCCCAAACCTTTGTAAGAGGGGGTACAGAGCACACAGTCTATTGAGGGCTGACCATTCTGAAGTCTCTTACTTTTGTATTAACCTTGGCTAGTTGTAGGCCTCTGTGTTAGTCACCATCTACTGCAAATGGAAGCTTCTCAGATGAGGGCTGAGCGATGTGTTAATCTTTGGGTGTATTGTGGGTTCTGGAGATTGAACTCAGGTTATTAGGCTTTCATAACAAGCACTTTTACTCAAGGATCTATCTTACTGTCCACCTCCTGCTTTTTTCTGTGTTGTAAAAATAGTGACAATAATAGTGATATCATAAGGCTGTGAAGATTAAATGAGATTATGTTCAAAAGGTACAGAGATAGTGACTGACGTGTGGTTGGCAGAAAACTGTTGGAAGATCTGTTTATCTCACTCCCTTTTCAAGAAAGACCTGCATCTGAAAGGTGTACTAACGTTATAGGGAGAGAAGAAAGAAAGTAGCAAGCTATGAATCAAAGTCAGGTTTTACATGGGATTAACCTGCATACACACAAACACACACATGCAACCCTGTACATTCATGAAGAGGCCAAAGGAGGATCTCTGATATCTTCCTCTTTTGTTCTCTACCTTATTTTTGAAAACAGGGTCTTTCCCCCAACCTAACACTTGTTGTTTCTACTTAGGCTGTCTAGTCGGGGGCTCTCGTGACATACTTTTTCACTTCAGTGCAGAGGGGTTCTGGCACATTCATCCCATCTTTTACATGGATGCTAGGTATTCAACAAGATCCTCTTGTTTAGCAAGTGTTCTCACCCACTGTGTCATCTCCTTAGTCCTTTCCTTTCTTTCTTACATACATTAACAATGTACTTAATTCTGCTCTAAGTTAGTAAAATGATGCTCAAGTCTGACTGTCCTGGGGCATGAACAAGTCTTCTAGGGATAGAATTTGATTATGGCTAGAAAAACCCTTATAAAATGATACCTATGCCAGCCTAGGCTCAGAGTTCTAACCTCATGAGAGGCGACTCACGGGACTTGAAGTCATTCAAGGTTTTCCCAGTAGTAATCCGGTTTACCCTGGACTTTGCAGAACCAGAAAGTCTTAAATGTTAAGGAACAGTCAGAGACAGTCTCACTCTAGAGTTCATTTCATACTGAACTACACTGCACTACACTAAAATCTACCAGAAGAGCTTTTATATACATTTAACTGTGTATGCATGAGTTTAAAACAGTTGTCATAGCTGAGCACAGAAGGATATACTTGTAATCTCAGCTACACTGGAGACTAGGCCATAGAACTACTTGAGTCCAAAGGTTTAAGACTAGCCTGGACAACATAGTGAGACTTACTGTACACACATACTAGAAGTAAAGCCCTGGACCCTGTGCATGCTAGGGAAGTATTCTACAGTAATCCTTGGGTTTTAGAGACAGGATTTCCCATGTAGTTCAAACTGGTCTTAAATTTATGATGAACCCCAGGCTAGCCCTGAACTTCCTCCTATATTCTGGTATCATAGTTTTTTTGAGACAGGATTTAATGTAGTCTAGACTGTCTTCTAACTTTGGCCTTTCTACCTCAACTCCTCATGTGCTAGGATCAAAGGTATGTGCCATTATAACCAGTTTTTGTCTTTTGTTTTTTACAGTATTGGTAATCTGAATCCAAGCCCTCAGGCATGCGAGGCAAATATTCTATCACCTAGCTACATCATCAGCCTCAAGAATTCACCTAATAAGGAGAGAGAGAGAGAGAGAGGGAGAGGGAGAGGGAGAGAGAGAGAGAGAGAGAGAGAGAGAGAGAGAGGAGAGAGAGAGAGAGAGAGAGAGAGAGAGAGAGAGAGAGAGAGAGAGAGAAAGAGAGAGAGATAACCCCAGAACTCAGGAGGCAGAGACAGGCCGATCTCTTGAGTTTGAGGCCAGCCTGGTCAACAGAGCAAGTTCCCGGACAGCCAGGGCTACACAGAGAAATCCTTGGGGCAGAAAAGAAAGGAAGGAAGGAAGGAAGGAAGGAAGGAAGGAAGGAATCAAAAGAAACAATTTTCCCCAAACACTTCTTTTAAATACAGTCCAGATTTCTATCTCTTTAGCTTCATTTCCACTGCATATTTCATGTATGTATTCACACAGACACTGATGGATGGATGGATGGGCACAGGCATGGATGTTTATTGTAAAAATAAGAAAAGGAAGAAAGGAAGACAGAGTCAGGAATGATGTTGAACATTTCTAGATTATATTCTCCTTGAGACCCAACCCACTAAATTCTTGACAACACCAATGTTGGGAACAGGGATGGAACTGGGATATAGGCCTCATTATGTAACCCTTGATATCCTAGAACTCACTGTAGACCAGGCTGGTCTTGAACTCACTGAGATTTGTCCATCTCTGTCCTTCAAGTGCTGTGAAAGTTCTGTGTCTTCAGAGTCTCGACAAGAATGATTGTGTATTGTCTCTAACTAGTTCCAGGGAAATTCTGTGACCACAGCTCTCCGTGTTAATTCTTCTCTGCTCCATCTAGGTCTTAGAAAGCTGTTTGGTAATGGCAGCACCCGCCAACGCTTTCTTCTTTTTTATTTGAATAGAGTCTCGGTATGCAGTGCTGTTCAGCCTGGAACTTCTTATGTAGCTAATGCTGCCTCTGCTTCCTGAGTGCTGGGGCTAGAGCTGGGGATGGTTCGGTTTGTTTTCTCCCTTTTACATTGTCCAATACACAGAATACAAATGGAGCCTCCACAATCCTTTCCAAGATGGAGGAGGGAAGAAAGAGGCTAAACAGAGGGTTGTTCAAAGAGGATAAAATGACAAGTTCTCTTGCCTTCCAATATCAGGGCCAAAAAAAATTACTCTAGTTAAACTTTGCCTTTGCAGATGAGGAAGTTGAAGTGTGTCAGAGGAGATCACACAGTTGAAACTGAAACCCTTCCTCCGGAGTCCTAAATTGGTACTCGTTTTGTTCTACCTTGTACCAAGTTGTGGAGACGGCAGTGAAGTATGACCGGCCAGCCCTGTCCTAAGTATAAAACCCAAAGACTGTAAACACAGGAAATGAGCTGGGATGAGGTTCAGAGGGAGCAACAAACTTTGCCAAGTTTGAAGTGTTCAAGGGTTTCCTGTCCATGCTCCTAACTGTCAGAAATCTCCAGAAAGGGGGTTAAAAAAAAAAAAAAACTAAGAGTGAGAGTGTAATCAGGCTAGATTTGACATCTACAGCATAGACCAAGCTAATTGTTTTACTGATGAGAAACCAAGAGTCCCCGAAAAAGAAGTAATTTGCCTAACTCAGATTTTAAAGACACCTGGAAACCTTTGATTTGGTTAAAATCCTTCATTTTAAAGATGAGAAACCTAAGATTCAGAGGGCAAGTGTCTTACCCAAGGGTACATATTAGACAGTGGCAGAGCCAACACTGGAACTCAAGTCTTCACTTCAGAGCAAGGTGCATCCCATTGCTCAGAGAAAAAAATAACTTGGAACAATAAAAAGAAAATGCTGTTTTAGTCCTGGAAAAAGTATATCAGGCCAGGAAACTGAGGTCCAAGCAGGATATGTTAACAGCTAATGAAGAAAACCAAACAAAGCCAGTCTAAAGGAGTCAAATGAAAGTGCTCTTGCTTAAGACACTTGGAAAAGTAAGAAGCAATAAATAAATAATCAAAGAAATAAAAGTTGTGGCTATTTTAGGAACTCAGAATCCAAGCAAGAACAAGCAAGGCAGGCAGATGGAAAAGGCTAACACGTTGCCAGGCATTTGTAGTGCAGGCCTGTAATCCCAGTATTTGGGAGTGGAGGGAGGAGGTCAAGATCATACTGAAATCCATAGCAAGTTTGAAGCCAGCCTGGTCTATATGAAACTCTGTTGAAAGTAGAAAGAAGAAGAAGAGAGAGAGAAACAGGGCAAGAGAGGGGAGAAGAGAGGTGGGAAAAGAGGAGGAAGTAGAAAAGAGAATGGCAGGTTCTCTGGCCATGGTCTTCTCATTTTACTATTACTTCATCCCACCACCCTTCCTCCCCTAACACACATACAAATGGAATCCTTGCTTCTTAGGTACACCATGTTCCTTTCCTTGGTATCCTCAGAAATAGTTATTCAGTGAATTAATCAGGTACAAAGCCCTGGTGGCTATTGGAAGCTATGTCCTCTGTTAGTTCATCTAGAGCATACAAATCTTTAAATCAACTAAAGAGAGGAATGCTAAGTAAGAAAAGGCCAGGGTTACACCTGTGAGGAGAGAACATTTTATATTATCTTAGGTTGGTACAGGAGACAGAATTTGGTCCTATACTAAGGTCTACCTTTTAATCAACTCCATTGGGATCTTAAGATCCTAACCAACAACAACAACAAAAAAGTCCACTATTAACCCATTTGTGATTTCATCTCTCAATTCCTCATTGTTGATATCTATCTATTCAGTATACTGTCACTTATGTTATAGTAAGTTCTAGAGCCACACAGTTTTATTAAATTCTGCCTCCAAAAAGTGTATCTTGCATTTTGCACTTCATTATAGATAAAACCATCCATTGAATTTGCTTGCTGTAAACCTTGCATATAATGACAGTCTGTTTCTTAGTCGTAGGGTATGAGTGTATGATTTGTATGGAGAGGAAGAATGCATGGAGTATTGTGTTTTATTTGTTCTTTGGTATTTTTCATTTATTCTATTTTTAAGTAGAAGTAATTTTTTTCATACAATATATTCTGATCATGGTTTTCCCTTCCCCGACTCCTTTCAAACCTTTTCCACTTCCATACTCATCCAACTCCATGACTTCTTTTTGGAAAACAAACAGGCAAATAAAGCAAACAAACTGGAATTTAAAAAAGATAGAGAAAAATAAAAAGCACCACACACACACACACACACACACACACACACACACGCACACGCACCAGAAACACACACACATACACACACTCACAAAATTCATAAAAACACTAAAATGGAAACCATAATATATACAGAAAGGATCTGTAAGGTAAAATATGATCAAAGTAATATGAGACAAAAAAAATTTCTAAAAATACCATTGAGTTCATTTTGTGTTGGCCTTCTCCTGCTGGGCATGGAGCCTGCCCTTAAGTGTGGTTCATATATCCAGTGAGCCTTCATTGGAGAGAACTTAAATTTTCCTTTGCAAGTGGATATCAGTTGGAGATAGTTTCTTTACTAGGGATGGCAGCTCATGTCCACTTCTTTTTTTCTGCACTGGGACCCCATTTGTCATGGATCTGTGCAGGCCTTGTGCATGCTCCCAGAGTCACTGTGAGTTCATTTGTGCACCGGTCTTGTTGCGTCTGTGCGGCAGACAGTGTGTCCTTGGAGTCATCCACCCCTCTGATTCTTAAAATCTTTCAGCCTCCTCTCCTGCATAGTTCCCTGAGCCCTGATGGGAGGGCGCTGATGTAGACATTATATTTAGGACTGAGTGTCCCAAGGTGTCTCACTCTTTTTTCTTTCTTTTTTTTTTTAAATAAGGGCTAGTTTATTCTATTCCCAAACAATGTGGAACACAGATTTAGGTTACTCTATCTTCCATGTACCAAGGAAGTAACTATCTTCATCAAGTTTTATGAGAACATAACAAAGGAAATCATATCAAGACACTTTTCAAATGCATTGGTTTCTACCAATAGATTGTACCAGTAGATACTGTGGAGAAACTTCTACTCTAGTCTTCCCACGCTACCTTGCTCAACTGTGTCTGACTTAACATCCTTCAAAAGATGTTAGTCAACTATCAGAAGGTCTCTTATTCTTACACATCATCCATTTGTGACTCTCTGTATTGGCTCCCATCTACTGCAGGAGGAAGCTTCTCTGATATTGACTGAGTGAGACACTGATATTTGGGCATAGCAAGAATGCCATTGGGAGTCGTTTCATGGCTATGTTCCTTTAGCTGAACAATAGTATTTACCCTAGGATCATGCCCTATTTAGTCTTAGGTTCTTGGCCATTTGAACAGTTTCAGGCATGGGTTTCATCTCATCTGATTGGCCTTAAGTCCAATTGGATATAGCGGTTACTCCCACAACATTTGTACCACCATTGCATCAGTCTATCATGCAGTCAGGTCACAATTGTAGATTGTAGGATTGTTTTTGTTTTTTAAAACAAGTCTCACTACATAACCCTGACTGACCTGGAATTCTGCCTGTAGACTAGACTACCCTGACTCCTGACAATCCTACCTCAACATTCCAAAAGTTGGTATTGTAGGTATCTGCCACCATGCCTTGACTTTTCCTTATTGATTCTAGGAAATTTTGTTACTGTTTTGTTTTAGGGATATGAATTAGCCTTTAGCTCATCTAAAAGTTCACCAACAGTTCAATGTGAATAATTTTAAGGGAGAGCAGAATGGGTGTATCAAGAAAAAAATAATTGGGGCTGGAGAGATGTTTCAACAGGTAAGAGCTGCTTTTGCAGAGGACCCAGGTTCAATCCCAGCATCCATGTGGTGACATACAACCATCTGTACCTCCTGTTTAGGGGGTTTGACTTCCTTCTCTAGCCTCCATGGGCACCAGGTATAGATGTGGCACATATATATACATGTAGACAAATCTTCATACACATAAAATAAAGAAATTTTTTTAAAAAATTGCCCCATTCTTCTATTTCAGCCTCCTATATTTAAGAATATTTGTTTATTTGCAGTTCTGGGGAGCCAACCCAGGATCTTGTGTTCTATCACTTAGCTATAGCCTCGGCTCTTTTTAATTTTTAAGAGAAAATGGGTCTTATCATTTCAAGACACATTCAAAATGGGTCTTAAGAGGGTAACCTAAGGGATTGCTAGCCTCAGTGGCTAGCAGTACTTTCTGTTCCTCCAGAGGACACAGATATGTTTCTCAGCCCCCATATGGCTCTGACAACCATGTGTAACTCCAGGTCCAGTGTTTTGACTCTCTATGGCTACCACAAATACCAGGCACACACATGGTACACATACATACATTCAGACAAAATCTCATAAAGTAAAAACAAACAATTATTGGAGTTAAAAAAAAAAGAGCCAGCTAATTGGCAGGCCATTCTCTGAGGCCAACCTGATCTACATAAGGAATTCCAGGCCAGTTAGAACTGCATAGTGAGACCTGTTTGGAAACAAACAAACAAACAAAAAACAAAATAAAACAAAAGGAAAAAAAACCCATGACAAGCAAGTTTTACTTTTGTCTATGCTATTTATTTATTTATTTATTTATTTATTTATTTATTTATTTGTTTGTTTGTTTATGGTTTGGAGCCTGTCCTGGAACTAGCTCTTGTAGACCAGGCTGGCCTCGAACTCACAGAGATCTGCCTGTCTCTGCCTCCCGAATGCTGGGATTAAAGGTGTACGCTACCACCGCCTTGCTAATAGAAAGTTATATTATGCTATATTTTACAGTTACAGAAAATAGTTCCTCCTATAAGTTAAGCAACTGTTTGGGCTAGTATGACAAAGAGTCTTACATAATGATTAAGTATGGCTTGAGCTAGTTTAGCCCAGGCTGGCCTCAAACTCACAACAGTTCTCTTCCCTTGTCTTCTCAAATACTGGGATTATAGGTGTGAGCATTCATGCCTGGTTTGACTGAGTCAGTTTAGATTGTACTTATAAATTTTAAGTACAATAAAATTAGTACAATAAAAATTGTACAATAAAATTAGTACAATAAAAATAAGTACAATAAAATTACTTTGTACTTATAATTTTTCTTATGTATCCAAATACTCAGTCTGGAATAGGGCTGTCTTATGTTTATTTTCCAGAAAGATTTAACTTATCTTAGCTCTTGCCTATACTAATTCCTGTTCTTAGCAACAGTTCTCTGTATTCTAAATCTTCAGTTCTATCTTTGATTCAGATTCTACCTATCCAGTGTTATATATCCCTTAATTCTTTCCCAAAACATTTACCATCTTCAATGTGCTTAAGTAGAGATGGATACAAATCTGGTTCTTGCTTTGACTTTGTCTTAGTTTCATTTCTATTGCTGTGAAGAGACACAATGACCAAGGCAACTTATAACAGAATGTATTAAAATGGGGTCTTGCTTATAGTTTCAGAGCAGCAGTGAGTCGATATTCTCCATAGTGGGGAGCGTGTCGATAGGCAGTCAGGCAGGGCCTGTAGCAATAATTGAGAACTTACATTTTATCTCTCTCTCTGTCCTGTCTCTGTCTCTTTCTCTCTCACATACACAGACAGAGAGAGACAGAGATAGAGTCAGAGAGACACACATATACACTGGGCCTGGCAGGAGCTTTTGAAATATCAGAGCCCACCTCCAACAAAGCTACACTTCCAAATCCTTTTCA